>NC_053024.1:63111571-63249836 GCF_003073215.2 Triticum urartu | reverse complement strand
GAGTAAAGCAAAAGTAATCAAAAGGGCTAAATTTAATAGGACAGAAGTCCCCAAGATCAATTTTAGGAGGTATAGGTTCCTCTTTTGGCCCTTTGTAATGTACAACCGATTCATCTTTATAGGCATTCTTTTGACAGAACTTTGTGAGCCTAGACTCAAGAGAGTATCCTAGATCATTATTTCGAATAGCAAAATCATCATTAAGTTTAGAGATTCTATCAATTAAAATATTGGTTGGCACCTTTTTTCTGAGGTTTTCATTAAAAGCAACATAGTCAGGAGATTGAAAGCGCATAATTTCTTGTTGATCGAAGAGGATAGATTCTATGGAAGGACGACCAGCGTCCACCCTATAGTGCGCAAAGATTTCTTTGGCTTCTTTTATTATAAATCTAAATTCACGAGCCAAAAAGATAGTAGCGGCACGCTTAACATAGGAATGCTCGATATTAGAAAATTCTAGAAAAACTCTTTGTATAGATGGGTGCATATGCATAAATTGCCTTTCAAGTTCAACGATAAGCATGGCAATAGCGTCCGCAAGACTACTAGTTCTATGGAGAATAGAACCGCCCATAGAGGGTAAAGCACCGACACAAGTAAAGAAATCTTGAATAACTCCTTTTCCAATAATATTACCACTACCGATTCGAAATCTTTTTGTATGGTACGTAGGGGGTTCTTCAGCAGGGGCATCAGAATTTTCCATGATATTGTTATCGCCCATATTGGCGATAACTTCCCCAATTTCAGACATAACGACAAGCAAACAAACTAGCACGCGAGCAAACAAGAGGCAAATAGAGAAGGAGGATAGAGAGAGAGAGAGGGCGAATAAAACGGCAAGGGTGAATTGGGGGGGGAGAGGAAAACGAGAGGCAAATGGCAAATAATGTAATGCGAGAGATAGGGATTGTGATGGGTACTTGGTATGTTGACTTTTTGCGTAGACACCCCGGCAACGGCGCCAGAAATCCTTCTTGCTACGTCTTGAGCTTGCGTTGGTTTTCCCCGAAGAGGAAGGGATGATGCAGCAGAGTAGCGTAAGTATTTCCCTCAGTTTTTGGGAACCAAGGTATCAATTCAGTAGGAGGCCTCGCTCAAGTCCCTCGTACCTGCACAAAGCAATAGCTACTCGCAACCAGTGCGATTAGGGGTTGTCAATCCCTTCACGGTCACTTACGAGAGTGAGATCTGATAGATATAATATTTTTGGTATTTTTGGTATAAAGATGCAAAGTAAAAAGTAAAAGCAAAGTAAAAAAGCAAAGCAAGATTAAAGTGATGGAGATTGATATGATGAGAATAGACCCCCGGGCCATAGGTTTCACTAGTGGCTTCTCTCAAGAGCATAAGTATTCTACGGTGGGTGAACTAATTACTGTTGAGCAATTGACAGAATTGAGCATAGTTATGAGAATATCTAGGCATGATCATGTATATAGGCATCACGTCCGTGACAAGTAGATCGAAAGGATTCTGCATCTACTACTATTACTCCACTCATCGACCACTATCCAGCATGCATATAGAGTATTAAGTTAAAAACAGAGTAACGCCTTAAGCAAGATGACATGATGTAGAGAGATAAATTCATGCAATATGAAATAAACCCCATCTTGTTATTCTCGATGGCAATGATACAATACGTGCCTTGCTGCCCCTTCTGTCACTGGGAAAGGACACCGCAAGATCGAACCCAAAGCTAAGCACTTCTCCCATGGCAATAACTACCAATCTAGTTGGCCAAACCAAACGGATAATTCGAAGAGACTTGCAAAGATAACCAATCATACATAAAAGAATTCAGAGAAGATTCAAATATTATTCATAGATAGACTTGATCTTAAACCCACAATTCATCGATCTCAACAAAAACACTGCAAAAAGAAGATTACATCGAATAGATCTCCACAAGAGAGGGGGAGAACTTTGTATTGAGATTCAAAGAGAGAGAAGAAGCCATCTAGCTACTAACTATGGACCCGAAGGTCTGAGGTAAACTACTCACACTTCATCAGAGAGGCTATGATGATGTAGAAGCCCTCCGTGATGACGGCCCTCTTCCGGTGGAGCTCCGGAACAGGCCCCAAGATGGGATCTCGTGGATACAGAAAGTTGCGGCGGTGGAATTAGGTTTTTGGCTCCTGTTCGGATCATTTGGGGGTACGTGTGTATATATAGGAGGAAGAAGTACGCCGGAGGAGCACCGAGGGGCCCACGAGGCAGGGGGCGCGCTCCCACCCTCGTGACCGCGTCTTTTGTTCCTTGGAGCAGGGTCCAAGTCTCCTGGATCACGTTCGGTGAGAAAATCACGTTCCCGAAGATTTTATTCCGTTTGGACTCCGTTTGATATTTTGTTTCTCCGAAACACTGAAATAGGCAAAAAACAGCAATTCTGGGTTGGGCCTCCAGTTAATAGGTTAGTCCCAAAAATAATATAAAAGTGGAAAATAAAGCCCAATATAGTCCAAAATAGTAGATAATATAGCATGGAGCAATCAAAAATTATAGATACGTTGGAGACGTATCAACTGGGCATCCCGGTTACCAGCCATTTTCTCGTGAATGAGGAGCGGAGTCCACTCCTCTTGAGAATAACCCGCCTAGAATGGAAGATATAGACAGCCCTAGTTGATAGATGAGCTATTCGAGCATACAAAACATAATTTCATTTAAAGGTTTAGAGTTTGGCACATACAAATTTACTTGGAACGGCAGGTAGATACCGCATATAGGAAGGTATGGTGGACTCATATGGAATAACTTTGGGGTTTATGGAGTTGGATGCAGAAGAAGTATTCCCGCTTAGTACAAGTGAAGGCTAGAAAGAGACTGGGAAGCGACTAGCTAGAGAGCGACAACAGTCATGATCATGAATTAAAATTAATCAACACTGAATGCAAGCATGAGTAGGATATAATTCACCATGAACATAAATATCATGGAGGCTATGTTGATTTTGTTTCAACTACATGCATGAACATGTGCGAAGTCAAGCCACTCGAATCGTTCAAAGGAGGATACCACCCTATCATACCACATTAGAACCATTTTAATAGCATGTTCGCACGCAAGGTAAACCATTATAAACTCCTAGCAAATTAAGCATGGCATGAGAAACTATAATCTCTAATTGTCATTGCAAACATGTTTCATTTATAATAGGCTGAATTAGGAACGATGAACTAATCATATTTACAAAAACAAGAGAGGTCGAGTTCATACCAGCTTCTCTCATCTCAATCAGTTCATCATATATTGTCATTATTGCCTTTCACTTGCACAACCGAACGGTGTCGATAATAACAATAGTGTGCGTGCATTGGACTAAGCTGGATTCTGCAAGCATTCAATTCAAGGGAGAAGACAAGGTAATATGGGCTCTTTGTTAGGTCAAAAATAATTCAAATGAGATCCACTCAACATTTTCATCATGGTCTTCTCCTCTCGACCCCCAAAGAAAAGAAAAGAAATAAAACTATTTACACGGGAAATCTCCCAACAAGTAAACGAAGAACGAGAAATATTTTTGGGTTTTCTTTTAGTTACTACTACTACAAGCATGGAAAGTAAAGTAGCTAAAAGCTACAACTAATTTTTTTGGTTTTTATTAAGGGTTTTCAAACACACAAGAATAAGGCTTAAAAGAAAATAAACTAGCATGGATGATACAATGAAAAAGTATGAGCACCGACAACTGGAATGAGTGTGTGAACATGAATGTAATGTCGGTGAGAAATACATACTCCCCCAAGCTTAGGCTTTTGGCTTAAGTTGGTCTATGGCCACGAATGTCCTGGTGGATATCCGAAGTTGAAGCTGGGCTCGTACTGAGATGTAGCAGCTACTGCCTGAAGAGTTGTAGCTTGGAGGCGAGCTGCCTCCGTCCTCCTCTCGTACTCGTTCGCCTCCTCCCTGGTTATAACATATATTCCTTTTGTCTGAAAGTCAAAGAAAGCAGGAGTAGGGAGAGCAACATGGACAGTGCGACGCCTATCAAAGATTAGTCGATACTGAAGAGGTTGTTCATTCCTCTCAATAAACTGATGGCAAACCATAGCATTAAAATCTAGATAAGCAAGAGGCAACTCAATATCATTCTCATGTATGGGTATCTCAAGAAAATTAGCTACACGAGTTGCATAAATTCCACCAAACAAGTCTCCACTTAAACTATTAAGATGCAACCTACGTGCAATAATAGCCCCCAATTTATATTGCTTATCACCTAATACAGCACTCTTGAGGACACTAAGATTTGGAACGCACATGTGACAAGCCTCATCTTTACCGTTAATGCATCTACCCACGAAGAGAACAAAATAATGTATGGAAGGAAAATGAATGCTCCCTATGGTAGATTGTGTGCCCTAGATTCCCCCACAGTAATACTAGCAAGAAATTCTTTATATTCAGATTTGCGAGGCTCACTAACATTACCCCACCGCGGGAGTTTACAAGCAGTATTAAAATCTTCTAAATATATGGTATAAGATTTATCATAGAGGTCAAACAGGACAGTGTGAGAATTGTGTGATGATGTAAATTTAAACCTTCTCACAAAGGAATCAGTTAGGTTATAATATTGGGGGCACTTATCTGACACGAAGCCCTCAAGTTCAGTATTACGCACATACACGTCAAATTCCTCCTTAATTCCTACTTGGACCATAAAATCTTCTGACAGCCATTCACAAGGCCGCACTTGAGCTTCCCTTGGTAGTTCATAATCTGGCTCACGTATCGCGAGCCTAGGTCCTTGCTTCCTTGAGGAACTACCTTGGTACATTTTCCTAAAATATATCTCTTGCTCTGAAAAATTTCTGAAATTTTAGTAACTCAAAATAAAAGTGAGCCAAACTCAACAAAATTGATAACAACTACTCCTACAAGTGCCTAGAGACTATATCATGCATTAAAACTACTTGGGACCATATAAATTTGACGTGCAAGCTCAAGAACAATGTCACCTAAGCGGCAAAAAATTGCAACAAATAAAGCATTAGAACAAAAACTAATTGGACCATTGGAGAAGTGACATACCGAAGAACAATCCTCCAAAGCAGTTTTGTGAATGGAGCTTTGAGCAAGGAGATCGAAAATGGCAACAAGATGAGCTAGAACTCGGGTTTGAGCTGGTGGATGATTTTTTTCTGGAGGAAGACGAAGTGTGTGGGTGCAAGAATAAGTGGAGGGGCCCACGTGGGGGCCACGAGGCAGGGGGCGCACCCTGGACCCTCGTGGCCAGGTGGTGTGGCCCCCGGGTGTGTTCTCAGTGCCAATAATTCTTAAATATTTTAGAAAAAATCATATAAAAATTTCAGGACATTTGGAGGACTTTTATTTTTGGGGTATTTTTTATTGCAAGGATAATTCAGAAAACAGACAGAAAATACTATTTTTGCTTTATTAAATCTAAATAACAGAATGTAAAAAGAGGGTACAGAGAGTTGTGTTTTCTAACTTCATCCATCTCATGCTCATCAAAAGGAATCCACTAACAAGGTTGACCAAGTCTTGTTAACAAACTCATTCTGAATCGCATGAAACCAGAGAATTTTCGAATAACACTAGGTTACCTCAACGGGGATATGCATGTCCCCAACAATAAGAATATCATATTTCTTCTTGACAGTAGGAAGGGGAAATTCAAAACCCCCAATAGTAATCGTTGAAATTTTTCCAATAGAATTGATACTACGGACTTGAGGTTGTTTCCTCAGAAAGTTTAATGTATGCTCATTACCATTAACATGAAAAGTGACATTGCCTTTGTTGCAATCAATAACAACCCTTGCAATATTCAGAAAGGGTACCAAGAATAATAAACATACTATCATCCTCGGGAATATCAAGAATCACAAAGTCCGTTAAAATAGTAACGTTTGCAACCACCACAGGCACATCCTCACAAATACCGACAGGTATAGCAGTTGATTTATCATCCATTTGCAAAGATATTTCAGTAGGTGTCAACTTATTCAAATCAAGTCTACCATATAAAGAGAGAGGCATAACACTAACACCGGCTCCGAGATCACACAAAACAGTTTTAACATAGTTTCTCTTAATGGAGCATGGTATAGTTGGTACTCCGGGATCTCCTAGTTTCTTTGGTATTCCACCCTTAAAAGTATAATTAGCAAGCATGGTGGAAATTTCAGCTTCCGGTATCTTTTTTTGTGAAAATATCTTTCATATACTTAGCATAAGGATTCATTTTAAGCATATCAGTCAAACGCATACGCAAAAAGATAGGTCTAATCATTTCAGCAAAGCGCTCAAAACCCTCATCATCCTTTTTCTTGGGTGGTTTAGGAGGAAAAGGCATGGGTTTCTGAACCCATGGTTCTCTTTCTTTACTGTGCTTCCTAGCAACGAAGTCTCTCTTATCATAACTTTGATTCCTTGATTGTGGGTTATCAAGATCAACAGCGGGTTCGATCTCTACATCATTGTCATTGCTAGGTTGAGCAACAACATGAACATCATCATTAACATTATCACTAGGTTCATGTTCATTACCAGATTGTGTTTCAGCATCAGAAATAGAAATATCATTGGGATTCTCAGGTGTGTCAACAACAGGTTCACTAAAAGCATGCAAAGTTCTAGGTGCATCAACATTAGTTCTCTGAGAATCTTGCTCAATTCTCTTAGGGTGGCCCTCAGGATACAAAGGTTCCTGAGTCATTTTACCCCCTCTAGTCACAACTCTAACAGCATTATCATTTTTCTTATTATTTAATTCATTGAGCAAATCATTCTAAGCTTTAAGTACTTGTTCTACTTGAGTGGTAATCATAGAAGCATGTTTACTAATGAGTTTAAGTTCACCTTTAACTCTAGACATATAATCACTCAAGTGTTCAATCATATAAGCATTACATTTCAATTGTCTACCAACATAAGCATTGAAGTTTTCTTGTTTAACCATAAAGTCATCAAACTCATCCAAGCATTAGCTAGCAATTTTAGTAGATGGGATTTCACATTTATCAAATCTATAGAGAGAATTTACCTTTACTACCTGTGTCGGGTTATCAAGACCATGTATCTCTTTAATAGGTGGTAAATTCTTAACATCTTCAACTTTAATACCTTTTTCTTTCACGGATTTCTTTTCCTCTTGCATATCTTCAGGACTGAGAAATAGAATACCCCTTTTCTTCGGAGTTGGCTTAGGAGTTGGTTCAGGAAGTGTCCAATCATTTTCATTACTCAACATATTATTCAATAACAATTCAGCTTGATCAACAGTTCTTTCCCTAAAAACACAACCAGCACAACTATCCAGGTGGTCTATGGAAGCATCAGTTAGTCCATTATAAAAGATATCACGTATTTCATTTTTCTTGAGAGGATGATCAGGAAAAGCATTAAGTAATTGGAGAAGCCTCCCCCAAGCTTGTGGGAGACTCTCTTCTTCAATTTGCACAAAATTATATATTTCCCTTAATGCAGTTTGTTTCTTATGAGCGGGGAATATTTAGCAGAGAAGTAATAAGTCATATCCTGGGGACTACGCACACAACCAGGATCAAGAGAATTAAACCATGTTTTAGCATCACCCTTTAATGAGAATGGAAATAACTTAAGGATATAATAGTAGCGAGTTTTCTCATCATTAGTGAATAGGGTGGCTATATCATTTAATTTAGTAAGATGTGCCACAACAGTTTCAGATTCATAGCCATAGAAAGGATCAAATTCAACCAAAGTAATTACCTCAGGATCTATAGAGAAATCATAATCCTTATCAGAAATACAGATAGGTGAAGTAGCAAAACAGGGTCATATTTCATTCTAGCATTCAAAGATTTTTCTTTAATCTTAGCTAATAATTTCTTAAGATCATATCTATCATTGCAAGCTAAAAAATCTCTAGAAGTTTCTTCATCCATAACATAACCCTCAGGCACAACAAGCAATTCATATCTAAGGGGAGAATCTTCATCATCACTTTCATCAATATTATCAGTTTCAATAATTTCATTCTCTCTAACCCTAGCAAGTTGTTCATCAAGAAATTCACCTAATGGCACAATATTATCAAGCATAGAAGTAGTTTCATCATAAGTATCATGCAAAGCAGAAGTGGCATCATAAATAACATGCGACATATCAGAATGAATAGCAGGAGTAAGTGTTGCAAGTTTACTCAAAACAGAAGGTGAATCAAGTGCAGAGCTAGATGGCAGTTCCTTACCTCCCCACGTAGTTGACGGAAAAATCTTGGTTCTTTTATCTTTCAAGTTCTTCATAGTGATCAGCAGATATAAATCCCAAGTGACTCAAAGAATACAGCTATGCTCCCCGGCAACGGTGCCAGAAAATAGTCTTGGTAACCCACAAGTATAGGGGATCGCAACAGTTTTCAAGGGTAGAGTATTCAACCCAAATTTATTGATTCAACACAAGGAGAGCCAAAGAATATTCTCAAGTATTAACAGTTGAGTTGTCAATTCAACCACACGTGAAAGACTTAATATCTGCAGCAAAGTATGTAGTAGCAAAGTAATATGATAGTAGCGGTAACGGTAGCAAAAGTAACAGTAGCAGTTTTGTAGTAATTGTAACAGTGGCAACGGAAAAGTAACTAAGCAGAGATATATATGTGAAAAGCTCGTAGGCAATGGATCAGTGATGGATAATTATGTCGGATGTGATTCCTCATGCAACAGTTATAACATAGGGTGACACAGAACTAGCTCCAGTTCATCAATGTAATGTAGGCATGTATTCCGAATATAGTCATACGTGCTTATGGAAAAGAACTTGCATGACATCTTTTGTCCTACCCTCCCGTGGAAGCGTGGTCCTATTGGAAACTAAGGGATATTAAGGCCTCCTTTTAATAGAGTACCGAACCAAAGCATAAACACTTAGTGAATACATGAACTCCTCAAACTACGGTCGTCACCGGTAAGTATCCTAATTATTGTCACTTCGGGGTAAACGGATCATAACACATAACAGGTGACCATAGACTTGCAAGATAGGATCAAGAACTCGATTACATGATAGATCCCATCCAACCCATCACCGTCCAGCAAGCCTACGATGGAATTACTCACGCACGGTGGTGAGCATCATGAAATTGGTGATGGAGGAAGGTTGATGATGATGATGGCGACGGATTCCCCTCTCCGGAGCCCCGAACGGACTCCACATCAGCCCTCCCGAGAGAGATTAGGGCTTGGCGGCGGTGTCGGCGTCCTGGGAACGGGGTCCCTAGACTTTCCTGCCTGCGGCCCACAGCGTGGCTCCACCAGTGGCCCTGTACAGCCCATGTTCACCAGCAAACACTCAAGACCCTCGCGAGGGGCCAAGCCTTGCGAGGAGGACGACGCAAGACCTCCTCAGGGGCGGCCTCACCAGGCCGGCTCGCGAGGGGCGGAGAGATCAAGGCAAGGCACACCTCGCAAGGTTTTTGTGACGCAAACCATGACGACTGGAGCCAGGCGGGCGCCAGCGCGCAATGTCCTCGTTTCCTCTTTGGTGCTAAATAGGCAAGCGCAGGCGAGGAGTCCCGAGGCATTAGGCAAAGGTTTCCATATCGGTGCAACGAGACCAAGACCAGTAGGACGGAGTTTGCCGTGGAGCCCAAGATGGCGTCACCACCAGAGCCTTTGGCAAGCGAAGACTACTTTTGTCAGGATAACTTGTACTAGTTGTCTCCCTTCGAATTTGGCCATTGTGGGATGATACGTCTCCAACGTATCTATAATTTTTGATTGCTCCATGCTATATTATCTACTATTTTGGACAATATTGGGCTTTATTTTCCACTTTTATATTATTTTTGGGACTAACCTATTAACTGGAGGCCCAGCCCAGAATTGCTGTTTTTTGCCTATTTCAGTGTTTCGAAGAAACGGAATATCAAACGGAGTCCAAACGGAATGAAACCTCCGGGAATGTGTTTTCTCACCGAACGTGATCCAGGAGACTTGGACCCTACGCCAAGGCATCCGAGAGGCGGTCACGAGGGTGGGCCCCCCCCCCTAGGGTGCGCCCCCTGCCTCATGGGCCCCTCGATGCTCCACCGACGTACTTCTTCCCCCTATATATACCTACGTACCCCCAAACGAACAGAGACAGAGCCAAAAATCTAATTCCACCGCCGCAACTTTCTGTATCCACGAGATCCCATCTTGGGGCCTATTCCGGAGCTCCGCCGGAGAGGGCCGTCATCACGGAGGGCTTCTACATCATCATAGCCTCTCCGATGAAGTGTGAGTAGTTTACCTCAGACCTTCGGGTCCATAGTTAGTAGCTAGATGGCTTCTTCTCTCTTTTAGGATCTCAATACAAAGTTCTCTCCCTCTCTTGTGGAGATCTATTCGATGTAATCTTCTTTTTTGCGGTGTGTTTGTTGAGACCGATGAATTGTGGGTTTATGATCAAGTCTATCTATGAATAATATTTGAATCTTCTCTGAATTCTTTTATGTATGATTGGTTATCTTTGCAAGTCTCTTCGAATTATCCGTTTGGTTTGGCCAACTAGATTGGTAGTTCTTGCCATGGGAGAAGTGCTTAGCTTTGGGTTCGATCTTGCGGTGTCCTTTCCCAGTGACAGAAGGGGCAGCAAGGCACGTATTGCATCGTTGCCATCGAGGATAACAAGATGGGGTTTATTTCATATTGCATGAATTTATCTCTCTACATCATGTCATCTTGCTTAAGGCGTTACTCTGTTTTTAACTTAATACTCTAGATGCATGCTAGATAGCGGTCGATGAGTGGAGTAATAGTAGTAGATGCAGAATCATTTCAGGTCTACTTGTCACGGACGTGATGCCTATATACATGATCATGCCTAGATATTCTCATAAATATGCTCAATTCTGTCAATTGCTCAACAGTAATTTGTTCACCCACCGTAGAATACTTATGCTATTGAGAGAAGCCACTAGTGAAACCTATGGCCCCGGGGTCTATTCTCATCATATCAATCTCCATCACTTTAATCTGGCTTTGCTTTTTTACTTTGCTTTTACTTTTTACTTTGCATCTTTATACCAAAAATACCAAAAATATTATATCTATCAGATCTCACTCTCGTAAGTGACCGTGAAGGGATTGACAACCCCTAATCGCGTTGGTTGCGAGTAGCTATCGTTTTGTGCAGGTACGAGGGACTTGAGTGTGGCCTCCTACTGGATTGATACCTTGGTTCTCAAAAACTGAGGGAAATACTTACGCTACTTTGTTGCATCATCCCTTCCTCTCCGGGGAAAACCAACGCAAGCTCAAGAGGTAGCAAGAAGGATTTCTGGCGCCGTTGCCGGGGAGTCTACGCAAAAAGTCAACATACCAAGTACCCATCACAATCCCTATCTCTCGCATTACATTATTTTCCATTTGCCTCTCGTTTTCCTCTCCCCCACTACACCCTTGCCGTTTTATTTGCCCTCTCTCTCGCTATCCTCCCTCTCCTTTCCGCTTGCCTTTTCGTTTGCTTGTGTGCTAGTTTGTTTGCTTGTTGTCATGGCTAGTCTCATATCTTCTCCGTTGTCTCCCGAGAGTGAAGTTCTAAATTTTAAACAAAGGGAGGGAGAAAATCTAAAAGATGCTTGGTATAGAATTTCCAATGCTCAAAATAGATCTACCAGGAAGCAATCTACCTTAGTTCTTCTCCGTAATTTTTATGTAGGTGTTAATCCTTGGTATAGACATATCCTCGATACCATTACCGGAGGGAACTTCTTGGGTAGCCATACTTTCGATTCTTATAATGCTATGTTAAATTTATTTGGCTCACCACCTCTTTTGGTTAATGGAACCATGTTAACTTTGGAGCATGTTATGCAAAGACTTGAAATTATTGAAAATAAAGTTGCTACTATTGAATTAATTGAAAATATAGATAAAAATACCCACAATCAAATTACTCAATATGGATCTAAGGTAGGAATGACTCTGAAAAATATTAAGGAAAAGGAACCCATAGTTAATGAGAAGATAAACTTAGATTCTGCTAGAATTGATAAACTTGAGGGTATCATTACAAACTTGGGAACCGCTTTTTCTTCCGTAAAGAATACTCCAAGTCCTCCTACTAAAATTGCCAAGCTTATGTATGTTCCTAAAAATAAGGGTGAATCATCTAGTAAGGAAACTGCGGATCTTAAATCTATAAGTATTCATCCCAATCTTTTTGCTATCATTAAGGAACCGATTGCTACAAATGAATTTTTCGATCTTGTGCCTAAAAGTTTTATAATCACTAGAAAGAAAGAAATTCCTAAGGGAAATAGATGCCTCATCGAAGAATTGCCTACTAAAGATGGCAATACCTAGATCTATCCTCGCTTTTATGCCTAGCTAGGGGCGTTAAACGATAGCGCTTGTTGGGAGGCAACCCAATTTTATTTTTATTCCTTGCTTTTTGCTCCTATTTAGTAATAAATAAATTACCTAGCCTCTGTTTTGGTTGTGTTTTTTTGTGTTTCATTAGTGTTTGTGCCAAGTAGAACCGTTGGGAAGACTTGGGGAAAGTCTTGTTGAACTTGCTGTAAAAAACAGAAACTTTAGCGCTCACGAGAACTGCTGTCATTTTTATTTAAAGAGTGCTATTTAGTTAATTCTTTTTGAAGATGATTAATAGATAAATTCCTCACGTCCAGAAATTTATTTTATAATTTTTGGGGTTCCAGATCTTGCTCTAGCTACAGATTACTACAGACTGTTCTGTTTTTGACAGATTCTGTTTTTCGTGTGTTGTTTGCTTATTTTGATGAATCTATGGCTAGTAAAATAGTTTATAATCCATAGAGAAGTTGGAATACAGTAGGTTTAACACCCGTATAAATAAAGAAAGAGTTCATTACAGTACCTTGAAGTGGTACTTTGTTTTCTTTCGCTAACGGAGCTCGCGAGTTTTCTACTTTAAGTTTTGTGTTGTGAAGTTTTCAAGTTTTGGGTGAATTATTTTGATGGATTATGGAACAAGGAGTGGCAAGAGCCTAAGCTTGGGGATGCCCATGGCACCCCCAATATAATCCAAGTACACCAAAAAGTCAAAGCTTGGGGATGCCCCGGAAGGCATCCCCTCTTTCGTCCCTTCCATCGGTAATTTACTTGGAGCTATATTTTTATTCACCAACATGATATGTGTTCTGCTTGGAGCGTCTTGTATTATTTGTGTATTTTTGTTTTAGTATGCCACAATCATCCTTGCTGTACACACCTTTTGAGAGAGCCATACATGAATTAGAATTTGATAGAATACTCTATGTGCTTCACTTATATCTTTTGAGCGTTATAATTTTGCTCTATGTACTTCACTTATATCTTTTTGAGCTAAGTAGTTTTGCTCTATGTGCTTCACTTATATCTTTTTGAGCTATGTAGTTTCTCTCTACGTGCTTCACTTATATCTTTTGAGCTATGTAGTTTTGCTCTATGTGCTTCACTTATATCTTTTTGAGCTAAGTAGTATTGCTCTATGTGCTTCACTTATATCTTTTGAGCGTTATAATTTTGCTCTATGTGCTTCACTTAGATCTTTTAGAGCACGGTGGTGGATTTGTTTTAAAGAAACTATTGATCTCTCATGCTTCACTTAAATTATTTTGAGAGTCTCTTAATAGCATGGTAATTTTCTTAATAATAATATGCTTGGTATTCAAGATTTGTGAAACTTTCTTTTGAGTGTGTTGAATACTAAGAAAAGATTGAAGCGTGATAATTGTTTTGAGATATGGAGGTGATAATATTAAAGTCATGCTAGCTGAGTAGTTGTGAATTTAAAGAATACTTGTGTTAAAGTTTGTGATTCCCGTAGCATGCACGTATGGTGAACCGTTATGTGATGAAGTCGGAGCATGATTTATTTATTGATTGTCTTCCTTATGAGTGGCGGTCGGGGACGAGCGATGGTCTTTTCCTACCAATCTATCCCCCTAGGAGCATGCGCGTAATACTTTGCTTTGATAACTTCTAGATTTTTGCAATAAGTATATGAGTTCTTTATGACTAATGTTGAGTCCATGGATTATACGCACTCTCACCCTTCCACCTTTGCTAGCCTCTCTAATACCGCGCACCTTTCGCCGGTATCATACACCTACCATATACCTTCCTCAAAACAGCCACCATACCTACCTATTATGGCATTTCCATAGCCATTCCGAGATATATTGCCATGCAACTTTCCACCATCTAGTTCATCATGACACATTCATCGTTGTCATATTGCTTAGCATGATCATGTAGTTGACATAGTATTTGTGGCAAAGCCACCATTCATATTTTTTCATACTTGTCACTCTTGATTCATTGCATATCCTGGTACACTGCTGGAGGCATCCATATAGAGTCATATTTTGTTCTAAGTATCGAGTTGTGATTGTTGAGTTGTAAGAAAAATAAAAGTGTGATGATCATCATTTAATAGAGCATTGTCCCAAAAAAAGAGAGAAAGGCCAAAGAAAAAAAGAAGGCCCAAAAAATAAGAGAAAATAAATAAAAAGGGGCAATGCTACTATCCTTTTACCACACTTGTGCTTCAAAGTAGCACCATGATCTTCATAGTAGAGAGTCTCTCATGTTATCACTTTCATATACTAGTTGGAATTTTACATTATAGAATTTGGCTTGTATATTCCCATGATGGGCTTCCTCAAATTGCCCTAGGTCTTCATGAGCAAGCAAGTTGGATGCACACCCACTTAGTTTCTTTTTGAGCTTTCATATACTTATAGCTCTAGTGCATCCGTTGCATGGCAATCCCTACTCACTCACATTGATATCTATTGATGGGCATCTCCATAGCCCGTTGATATGCCTAGTTGATGTGAGACTATATTCTCCTTTTTGTCTTCTCCACAACCACCATTCTATTCCACCTATAGTGCTATATCCATGGCTCACGCTCATGTATTGCGTGAAGATTGAAAAAGTTTTGAAAAAGTTAGAGTATGAAACAATTGCTTGGCTTGTCATCGGGGTTGTGCATGATTTAAATACTTTGTGTGGTGAAGATAGAGCATAGCCAGACTATATGATTTAGTAGGGATAACTTTCTTTGGCCATGTTATTTTGAGAAGACATAATTGCTTTATTAGTATGCTTGAAGTATTATTATTTTTATGTCAATATTAACTTTTGTCTTGAATCTTTTGAATCTGAATATTCATATCACAATTAAGAAGATTTGCATTGAAATTATACCAAGTAGCACTCCGCATCAAAAAGTCTCTTTTTATCATTTACCTACTCGAGGACGAGCAGAATTAAGCTTGGGGATGCCTGATACGTCTCCAACGTATCTATAATTTTTGATTGCTCCATGCTATATTATCTACTGTTTTGGACTATATTGGGCTTTATTTTCCACTTTTATATTATTTTTGGGACTAACCTATTAACCGAAGGCCCAACCCAGAATTGCTGTTTTTTGCCTATTTCAGTGTTTCGAAGAAACGGAATATCAAACGGAGTCCAAACGGAATGAAACCTTCGGGAACGTGATTTTCTCACCGAACGTGATCCAGGAGACTTGGACCCTACGCCAAGGCATCAGAGAGGCGGTCACGAGGGTGGGCCCCCCAAGGGTGCGCCCCCTGCCTCGTGGGCCCCTCGATGCTCCACCGACGTACTTCTTCCCCCTATATATACCTACATACCCCCAAACGAACAGAGACAGAGCCAAAAACCTAATTCCACCGCCGCAACTTTCCGTATCCACGAGATCCCGTCTTGGGGCCTATTCCGAAGCTCCGCCGGAGAGGGCCGTCATCACGGAGGGCTTCTACATCATCATAGCCTCTCTGATGAAGTGTGAGTAGTTTAACTCAGACCTTCGAGTCCATAATTAGTAGCCAGATGGCTTCTTCTCTCTTTTTGGATCTCAATAAAAAGTTCTCTCCCTCTCTTGTGGAGATCTATTCGATGTAATCTTCTTTTTTGCGGTGTGTTTGTTGAGACCGATGAATTGTGGGTTTATGATCAAGTCTATTCTCGTCATATCAATCTCCATCACTTTAATCTTGCTTTGCTTTTTTACTTTGCTTTTACTTTTTACTTTGCATCTTTAAACCAAAAATACCAAAAATATTATATCTATCAGATCTCAGTCTCGTAAGTGACTGTGAAGGGATTGACAACCCCTAATCGCGTTGGTTGCGAGTAGCTATCGTTTTGTGCAGGTACGAGGGACTTGAGCGTGGCCTCCTACTGGATTGATACCTTGGTTCTCAAAAACTGAGGGAAATACTTACGCTACGTTGCTGCATCATTCCTTCCTCTTCAGGGAAAACCAACGCAAGCTCAAGAGGTAGCATGGGATCCCTTCTCGCTCAATATTTGGGAAGAGGACCAGGGCCTCTATAAATAGGACTAGCCACCACCGTAGGAGGCAGATCAGATTGGACTGGAGCCATCCATCCATAGCCTCACGCAAGTTCACCAAGCACAAGAACACCTCTCCTCAGGAGGCCGTTCTTCCCTTGTAACTGTTCATCCTTAGCCCGAGAGGCAATCCACCACACCACACTGGAGTAGGGTATTACACCACATCGGTGGCCCGAACCAGTATAACTCTTGTGTCTCTTGTTCTTTGGGTTCGTCGAGAGAGGCCGTGAGATCATGATGTGTGCGAGCTAGAGAGGGGGGAGAGAACTTCGTGCGCACCCCAGTGTTCGAACCTCAAGGGTTTTGCCGGAACCCGAAATCCGATATTTGGCGCGCCAGGTAGGGGTGCATCAAAGCTTTCCTCTCGTCAATCTGCGCTTCGCCACTCCACCAAGTTCATGGCCGACGCTCGCCGGGCCCGCGCTGAGCGTCGGGCCGCTCTCGCCACCCGTATCGCTCCGGCAGCTCCTATCGGTGGGCCTCCTCGTCGTTCTCCGTCAGCCGCCGCCAACGCCGCTACCGGCCCAGCGGCAAATGAGCAGCAAGCCTCCTCAGTGCACCCCTCCATGCGGCAAGACGGCCGCACCGCCACCCCGTCGCTGACTCCGGTCGGCTCATCGTCTCACGCTCGCCGCGCACCCATGGACACGCAGGCCGCGCTGCTCATGGCACGTGAGCTCCTGCGTTACCGCCCGGTCGACGACCTCTACGAGGACTGGTTGGACTGTATCGCCGAGCTCTTCATCGCTGCGGGGGGCTCTCCTGGACAAGGTAGTCAGATTCGGAGTCGGATCGGTTTTCCTTAGACAGAGTCGAGTCGTAAGATCGAGTCATGGAATCGAGGATTCTACTAGATTTACTCGAATAAGATATTTTGTATGCACACAAGAAATTTATATGGGTTTTATAGTGTTTTGACACTAAATATGGAGCAAAGAACATACACATCAATGCTAGTTGTATTCCACTTCTTTTTATGGCTAACCTACCATGTAGCTTGCATGTCTGGAACATATATGAGAGGGAAATATATAGAACATTTAAACCTTCAATGCATGAAATTTACTAATATTCTTTTTAGAGTGCGTGAATAGTCGATCACTTGCCTATCTGACCTACAATGCTAAACCTTGAAGGGTCTTGCTCTCCTTCTCTGATCAATCTTGAAGCATCCTCCTTTTCACGCCAATTTCATATGTCGACAAGCCTGATCCTCAATTTCGATCTAGGGTTTCTGAGAGCTGGATCAAAGGTGTCTGCGGCTGAGCGTTTGGACTTGGGAGGGGAATGAGGGTCCATGAGATATATGAAAAGGGGTTTGGATGATGGCATATTATTTTTCTACAACTAAACAAACGACTTAGATAAGTTAGTAGAGTCGCATGTAGTCCATAGCATAGTCGGGATTGTACAGTTTTGTACAGGATTCTATGATTTAGATCGCGACTCAACATGGATTCTACCTGATCCGGATTCATAGTGGGATTTGGATCGACATGCTTCTATAGGGTCGTGAAGTCGTAGGATTCTAGTAGTCGAATCGGGATTCTGACTACCATGCTCCTGCACCATCCCTCTCGCTGCCTCGCCCGCCCCCGGCTGCGGGCGATGTGGCTCACGGAGCGCCTCCGCCCCCTCCGCATCAAGACAGCGCCCTCATGTCGAGACATGCGGCTCATGGAACACCTCTGCCCCCTCCGCATCAAGACGGTGCCCTAGCACCGAGACGCGCGGCTCATGGAGCTCCTCCGCCCCTCCGCATCAAGACGGCATCCTCGCTCCAAGATGTGCAGTTTCGCGGCATGATCCACCGCGCCGTGTGCTCGCGCACGAAGAAAGAAGCTTCCAAGAGGTTCCCCGTCTGCAAGAAAATGCTCCACCGCTCCCAGCACCGCCACGTCATGATCGCTTGTCGCGGCAGGGCCATGCGCCACTTGCCGTGGCGGTGCAGGGACACCAAGATCAAGCTCCGCCTCCACGACGGGCCCCGGTGGCCACAGCGGGCTGCCACGCCTTCACTCCTGAGCTGCGTAGCATCGTCTGGCCGGGCAAGCTCAAGTCGGACCTGCCTCCTCGCTACGATGGCACCCCCGACCCTGCGGAGTTCTTGCAGCTCTACGAGCTGAGCATCGAGGCAGCCAACGGCAACGAAAAGGTCATGGTGAACTGGTTCCCCATGGCTCTCAAAGACGGCGCCCGCTCGTGACTCCTGAACCTGTCCCCGGGCTCGATCTCCTCCTGGGATGAGATGCGCGACCACTTCGTCGCCAACTTCCAGGGCACTCGCGACCACCCCCTGGCCGCGGGTGACCTACGCCGCATCAAGCAACAGCCGAGAGAGACCCTGCAGAAGTACATCCAGCGCTTCAACAACGTGCGTCTCAAGATCCCCAAGGTGACGGACGAGGCCATCATCTCAGCGTTTTTCGATGGCGTCCGCGACATCAAGATGAAGGAGGAGGTCACCATCCATGAGGAGCTATGCACGACTTTGAAGCTGTTCAACATAGCAACCAAGTGTGCAAGAGCTGAGGAGGGGCGTCTCTCCCTCCTCGAGCTCCCCGCTGCGGATCCAGAGGAGAAGAAGGCCAAGGTCAAGGACGTGAAGCACAAAGGGGTGGTTGTACTCGCGGTAGAGCCGGACACAAAGCGCGGCCGAGACCTTCCCGAGTCCTCCAAGGGCAGCCGTATGTTCTACGCCTTCCACAACGTGCGCAGCCACAACACCAACGAATGTCAAGAGCTGAGGGCCATTCGAGATGGACGCTTTGGTCGACGCCCTAGCGCAATGACCGGGGCTACGACCGAGGAGGTGGACGAGGTGGAGGACGTTGGGATAACCGCGGGCCCCACCAGGAGTGGCGCGACCAGCCTCATGAGGACCGCTGGCAGGACCAGCCTCGTGAGGGCGCCTGGAGGGACCAGCCTTGCGAGGACCGTCCTCAGGGCAACCCTGGTCTCCCTCTGCTGCCACCGCCACCAAGGAGGAACAACGACCACCAACAGGACGAAGGGGTTGGGAGCTTCCCGAAGCTGCGCGCCATCGCCTACATCTTGGGTGGCGCTCAGGCCCCAGCTTCCGAATGCATCTTCAAGCAGTTCTCTTGTGAGGTGAATGCTGCCCTCCCCAAGCTCGAGGCCACGCGCCTGCTCAGATGGTCCAAGTATGCCATCACCTTTAGCTCGGCGGACCAGCTCAAATGCGCGCCAAGCGCCGGCGTCCTCCCGATGCTCTGTTCACCTATCATCAGCAATGTCCAAGTCACCAAGACCCTCATCGACGGTGGCACAGGGCTCAGTGTCATGTCCATCGAGAAGTTCGACAGTCTTCAAGTGCCATACGATCGGCTCCAGCCCACCAAGCCTTTCTCAGGAGTGACTGACAGCTCCACCACCCCGATAGGGTAAGTTCGTCTCCCTGTCACCTTCGGTCAGCGCGACAACTACCACACCGAGCTCGTCGACTTCGACGTCGCCCACATCCGCCTGTCGTATAATGCCATCCTCGGGTACCCAGTGCTAGCCAAATTCATGGCAGTCACCCACCATGGCTACAACGTCCTTAAGATGTCGGGAAGTGGCAAAATCATCACAATCCCCTGCGAAGAAAGAGATGTGGTGTGCTCCCTCGAGCGCGCCTTCCAAGCTGCAGCAATCAAAAACCCTGACAGCACAGGTGTACAGTACCCTCCTGAGGCCAACCCCAAGAAGAAGAAGCAGCTACTCCACACTGGGCCTCAGGGGAGCGGCACCTCCAGCGGCACCACCCCAGGATCGGCGCCCGTGCCTGCGGTGCCTCCCTCCCTCGCATAGGGAGGCGCGCCTGGCGCTCTCCTCGGGCAGGGCTCGGGGGCTCTCTTTTGGAGGGCCTTAGACCTAGCCAGCATCACGAGGGAGGCGCTCGGGCACCACATGGAGGTGTGCTTCGTCGGACGTTTCCCTCAGGAGGAGACCAGGCGAGGAGCGCCCGACGCTCAGGAGTTCATCACCAAGGCCACTCAGGAGCTGCAGGATGCAAGAGCCATGCGCCGCGACCGCTGCCCACGTGGCACTACTCCCCATCCAGGCGAGGGTGGTGAGCTACGCGTCTGCTTCGACATCCCAGGGCTCAACAGGGTCGCATCTCAGGAGTGCTTCTGGCCTTCGTGTGCTGGACGGTGTGAGGGTCCACCTCACAGCTATGTTCGCATGCCATTCGGCCTGCCGAGCATGCCAGCCGCCTTCCAGCGCAACCTGCGGAGCATCCTGGCAGGTCAGGAGGCCAGGCATCACGCAGTCCTGGCGGAGACGGAGAAGGCCCTCAGGAGGCCACCTGAGCCTCCAGATCCTCCCGAGGCTCTGGGTCTCGACGGCTCGTGAGGAGCGACTTCTTCGCCACGCATCTTCAGCTACCCCAACACTCCTTCAACAACCAAACCAGGTGACATTTTCCAAGTTTATTTATTTGGTAGCGCCCCCTGGGCTGCATCTTCCCAGGTCGCGTGGGTCTATCCCTGCGGCATGTATCGCTTTACGTCTTTAGTTCACCCTGCTGGGGGCGCCCCTCGGGCTGCATCATCCCCAGGCCGCTCAGGTCCGACCAACGCTGACAAATCTGAGCGGTTGAGCTCTGGCTCGCGGCACGCCCGCGCACGTCACCTCACCAGACCCTCAATGCCTTCACCTCCTTGCGAAGCAACCAGTGGCGGACCAGCAATCACTATGGCAATTTGTGCCCTTCCTCGCGCTAACTTGCAGGAACCTCCTGAGGCCTACAGCGGGCGGTACCACGGGCTCCCTCTTCTCCCATGCAATTCGCTTGCGCATTAAAAGGGGGGCTCCTGAGCATCACGACTCAGGAGCTCTTACTGGCTCTCCAGCCCTCACCCCCTGGCCTTGACCACGGCACCGCGACCTGGCATACCAGCGGCAGCTGAGCTCGCTCGAGGACCGAGACCTGAGGATGTATATCACATAGAAGAGCGTGCAGAAGAGGGGGAGGCTCGCACGGGCCTAACCTAGCTACGCAACAGTGGTCGATGCATAAGTCTGGCGCAACAGGAGGAACCAGCTCCGGAATGCCAAGATAAGTCTTGCGCCTGGACCGACCCAGCGCTACGGCATAAGATCCTCGCCTTTCGCTGCCCTGCTGCAGCAACGTCGCCTCCCTTTCCCATCCTTAGGTAGCTTCTTGCGTGCTAAAGGGGACCTCTTGAGCATCGCGCCTCAGGAGCTCTTACTGGACCTCGGGCCGCTCACCTCCTGGCCTTGACCACGGCATCGCGACCTGGCATACCAGCGACGGCTGCAGCCTGCCTGGGGACCGGGACGTGTCTGCGTAGAGCACCAAGCTGCCGCGGGGTTGGAAAGGGGAGACCGAGCCTTAGCAGGACATGTGTCCGCAAAATTTTCATCATAGGGATAATATCAACAAAAGACATTACAAACCCTTTACACGCCCCCACAGGGTCCGTCTTGATTCCTCGTAGGGAACAAGAGAAGGAAGTTTCTAGGGGCCCTATCTACACCCGCCGAACGTCGCCGGTGCCATCATCAACAATGGGCCTCCAGGGGCCGGAGCCAACCCCATCCAGATCAGCGACGGCGGCGGCCGGGCGCTGCGGCCTTGCTCTAGGCCCGGCGAGAGCTCGGGGACATGTAGCTATCGTCACTTGTCTCCGGAGTCGCGACGAGCTTGGGAGAGTCGCTGGACCACCAGGAGTCACCACTGTCGCTGGAGGAGCTGCTGGCGAGCCCAGCGGCAGGCTCGGCGTAGGCCGCTGCGCCGTCCTGACGCCCTCCTTTAGGGCAGCACTCCAAGAGGCGGCCTTCCTTGTCGAAGACCTTGAAAAACATCATGGAGACGCCGTCATACTCAAAGTGGATGGCGAGGGCGCCTTCTGCATGGTAGACTCGAGCGACCTCTCCCCGGCCACGTGATACGTCTCCAACGTATCTACTTTTCCAAACACTTTTGCCCTTGTTTTGGACTCTAACTTGTATGATTTGAATGGAACTAACCCGGACTGACGCTGTTTTCAGCAGAATTGCCATGATGTTGTTTTATGTGCAAAAAACAAAAGTCCTCAGAATGACCTGAAACTCCACGGGATATCTTACAATAAATAATAAAAAATCCTCGCCAAAGATGAAGACCAGGGGGCCCACACCCTTCTCACGAGGGTGGGGGGCGCCCCCCCTAGGGCGCGCCCCCCTACCTCATGGGCCCCCTGGAAACCCCCCGACTCCAACTCCAACTCTATATAACTGCTTTCGGGGAGAGAAAAATAGCAGAGAAGAAATCATCGCGTTTTACGATGTGGAGCCGCCGCCAAGCCCTAAATCCTCTTGGGAGGGCTGATCTGGAGTCCGTTCGGGGCTCCGGAGAGGGGGATTCGTCGCCATCGTCATCATCAACCATCTTCCATCACCAATTTCATGATGCTCACCGCCGTGCGTGAGTAATTCCATCGTAGGCTTCCTGGACGGTGATGGGTTGGATGAGATTCACCATGTAATAGAGTTAGTTTTGTTAGGGTTTGATCCCTAGTATCCACTATGTTCTGAGATTGATGTTGCTATGACTTTGCTATGCTTAATGCTTGTCACTAGGGCCCGAGTGCCATGATTTCAGATCTGAACCTATTATGTTTTCATCAATATATGAGAGTTCTAGATCCTATCTTGCAAGTCTATAGTCACCTATTATGTGTTATGATCCGTTAACCCCGAAGTGAGAATAATCGGATTACTTACCGGTGATGACTGTAGTTTGAGGAGTTCATGTATTCACTATGTGCTAATGCTTTGTTCTGGTTCTCTATTAAAAGGAGGCCTTAATATCCCTTAGTTTCCATTAGGACCCCGCTGCCACGGGAGGGTAGGACAAAAGATGTCATGCAAGTTCTTTTCCATAAGCACGTATGACTATATTCGGAATACATGCCTACATTACATTGACGAATTGGAGCTAGTTATGTGTCACCCTATGTTATGACTGTTACATGATGAACCGCATCCGGCATAATTATCCATCATTGATCCAATGCCTACGAGCTTTCCATATACTGGTTTACGCTTATTTACTTTCCCGTTGCTATTGTTACAATCACTACAAAATACCAAAAACATTACTTTGCTTTCATCACTCTTTCGTTACCGTTACCATCACTATCATATTACTTTGCTACTAAACACTTTGCTGCAGATACTAAGTTTCCAAGTGTGGTTGAATTGACAACTCGGCTGCTAATACTTGAGAATATTCTTTGGCTCCCCTTGTGTCGAATCAATAAATTTGGGTTATCACCACGAGTCATGAAGATCCTCCCTGAGGAGATGGCTTCAACCTCCGCCCCAGTCACCGGGGCGTCACAGTTGGCGTGCTGCAAAAAAATCTCGAGGGGGCCCCTCGGCGGCGAAGAACTGC
Source organism: Triticum urartu (assembly GCF_003073215.2). NCBI lineage: Eukaryota > Viridiplantae > Streptophyta > Magnoliopsida > Poales > Poaceae > Triticum > Triticum urartu. The sequence goes on along the minus strand of NC_053024.1, from coordinate 63,226,061 downwards.
GGGAAGCGGATCCAAGTGCGCGGAGGCATCGCCGCCCACATCACGAGTTCGTGCGAGGAGTCCACGGCGTGGACTCCTGGGGCGACGGCGTGCGTCACCACGGCGCGGCGACCACGGCCCTGGCACAGGCGGCGGCGCTCGTCGCCCCTCCCTCCAGAGCCCTTAGCTTGGGCGTACAAAGGCAGCGGGTACCCGATAGGAGGCCGCTCGTACCATGGCCGCGACACTTCCGGCCTCACGACTATGTCGCGATGATAGGACAGCCTCCTCTTCGGCGGAAGCAGCTCGAGCTCGTCAAGGGGAGTCTTTCCCTTCTCCGCGGTCGAGAACCTTCGTATCGGTGCCATGGTCGATGCAGCAAGCGAGGAAGAAGAAGGAGCGGGAGAAGCGAAGGAGGAGATGGGTGATAGGGGCTCCGCCCCTCTTCCCATTTACAGCCAAGGGGAGGCCAACCACCGGCCTCCATGATCTAAGGTAATAATGATATTTTTCTGCATGCAGCAAGGACTCATCAAGTCGGGCAGTTGCCGAGGTAGCATGAGGAAGCGGAGACGCCGACGTCCAATCAATCGCCACGCGTCAAACGGGGCCGCAGGCTGTTGGGGCCCGCGGCACTCTGCACTTGCCCTTTGGCTTTGCCTCGAAGCCAAGTCCGAGCGCGCCTTGGGCCCGGGGGCTATTGTCGGCGTCCTGGGAACAGGGGTCCCCAGACATGCCTGCGTGCGGCCCACAGCGTGGATCCACCAGCGGCCCTGTACAGCCCATCTTCACCAGCAAACACTCAAGACCCTCGCAAGGGGCCAAGCCTCATGAGGCAGACGACACAAGACCTCCTCAGGGGTGGCCTCACCAGGTCGGCTCGCGAGAGGCGGAGAGATCAAGGCAAGGGACACCACGCAAGGTTTCTGTGACGCAAGCCATGACGACTGGAGCCAGGCGGGCGCCAGCGCACGCAGTGTCCTCTTTCCTCTTTGGTTCTAAAGAGGCAAGCGCAGGCGAGGAGTCCTGAGGCATCAAGCAAAGGTTTCCATATTGGTGCAACGAGACCAAGACCAGCAGGCCGGCAGGACGGAGGTCACCGTGGTACCCAAGACGGCGTCACCACCAGAGCCTTTGGCAGGCGAAGACTACTTTTGTCAAGATAACTTATACTAGTTGTCTCCCTTCAAATTTGGCCGTTGTGGGATCCCTTCCCGCTCAATATTTGGGAAGAGGACCGGGGCCTCTATAAATAGGACTAGCCACCACCGTAGGAGGCAGCTCAGATTGGATTGGAGCCATTCCATCCATAGCCTCACGCAAGTTCACCAAGCACAAGAACACCTCTTCTCAGGAGGCTGTTCTTCCCTTGTAACTGTTCATCCTCAGCCCGAGAGGCAATCCACCACACCACAGTGGAGTAGGGTATTACACCACATCGGTGGACCGAACCAGTATAACTCTTGTATCTCTTGTTCTTTGGGTTCGTCGAGCTAGGCTGTGAGATCATGATGTGTGCGAGCTAGAGAGGGGGGAGAGATCTCCGTGCGCAACCCAGTGTTCGAACCTCAAGGGTTTTGCCGGAACCCAAAATCCGACAGGCGGCTCCATATCGTAAAACGTGATGAATCCTTCTCTCTGATTTTTTCACCCCGAACGTGAATATATAGAGTTGGAGTTGAGGTCGGTGGAGCATCAGGGGGCCCACGAGGCAAGGGGCGCGCCCAGGGGGTAGGCGCGCCCCCCACCCTCGTGGACAGGGTGTGGGCCCCCTGGCCTTGATTCTTTCGCCAATATTTTTTATATATTCCAGAAATATTCTCCGTTGATTTTCATGTCATTCCGAGAACTTTTATTTCTGCACAAAAATAACACCGTGGCAACTCTGCTGAAAACCGCGTCAGTCCGAGTTAGTTCCATTCAAATCATGCAAGTTAGAGTCCAAAATAAGGGCAAAAGTGTTTGGAAAAGTAGATACGATAGAGACCTATCAATATGCATCACACAATCTTAGATTCATCTATTCAAACCAACACAAAGAACTTCAAAGAGTGCCCTGAAGTTTCTACCGGAGAGTCAAGACGAAAACGTGTGCCAACCCCTATGCATAAGTTCACACATTCACAGAACCCACAAGTTGATCACCAAAACATACATCAAGTAGATCACGTGAATATCCCATTGTCACCACAGATAAGCACATGCAAGACATACATCAAGTGTTCTCAAACCCTTAAAGACTCAATCTGATAAGATAACTTCAAAGGGAAAACTCAATCCATTACAAGAAGGTAGAGGGGGAGAAACATCATAAGATCAAACTATAATAGCAAAGCTCGCGGTACATCAAGATCATGCCAAATCAAGAACACGAAAGAGAGAGATCAAACACATAGCTAATGATACATACCCTCAGCCCGAGGGTGAACTACTCCCTCCTCATCATGCAGAGCGTCGGGATGATGAAGATTGCCACCGGTGATGGTTTCCCCCTCCGGCAGGGTGCCAGAACGGGGTCCCGATTGGTTTTTCGAGGCTATAGAGGCTTGCGGCGATGGAACTCCCGATCTAGGTTCTGTTCTGGAGGTTTGGGGACATATAAGAGGTGTTGGCATCGAGAACAAGTCAGGGGAGTCCACAAGGGGCCCACAAGGTCAGAGGGCGTGCCCTAGGGGGTGTGGGCACCCTCCACCCTTGTGGAGGCCTCGGGACTCCTTTGGTGCATCTCCGGTACTCCGTGGGCTTCTTTTGGTCCAAAAACAATCGTTGTAAAGTTTCAGGTCAATTGGACTCCGTTTGATATTCCTTTCCCGCGAAACTCAAAAACAAGGAAAAACAGAAACTAGCACTGGGCTCTAGGTTAATAGGTTGGTCCCAAAAATCATATAAAATAGCATATAACATATAAAACATCCAATATAGATAATATAGTAGCATAGAACAATCAAAAATTATAGATATGTTGGAGACGTATCAGTTGGCTCTCTGTTGGTTTTCTGATTTTACAGAACTTATAGAGGCGAAATTAGGTCAAAACGGTGAACATGGACCCCACAAGCCACTAGGGTGCGCCTACCCCTGGGTGCGCACTAGTGCCTCATGGGCCCCTCCTTCATCTTTTGGCCCTCTCCGAAGCTTCCAGGGTCTCTTTTGTCTAGAAAAATCTCCAAAAAAGATTCGTGGCATTTAGACTTCGTTTGGTACTGATATTCTGAAAAACCAAAAACAGGCAAAAAAACTGTAACTCGCACTGGGCACTAAGTTAATAGGTTAGTCCTAAAAAATGATGTATAATTGCTTGTAGTTGCATATAAAACATCCAAGATTGATACTATGATAGCATGGAACAATAAAAAATTATCGATAGGTTGGAGACGTATCAAGCATCCCCAAACTTAATTCATGCTCGTCCTGGAGTAGGTAAATGATAAAAACAGAATTTTTGATGTGGAATGCTACCTATCATATTCATCATATAATATTTTCTTTTGTGGCATGAATATTTGGATTCGAGTGATTCAAAGCAATAATCTATAGTTTGACATGAAGATATAAATACTCAAGCATACTAACAAACTACCAATGCAACCATGTCTTTCAAAATATCAATGCTAGAGAAAGTTATCCCTAGCCCATTATGCTCAGTCATTGATCCATTCATGAAACACACTGAACATTAACTACGCCCAATGCACAAGTATGACAATAGTGCTCTCCAGTTGGTGCTTTATAAGAGAAGATGGAGACTCAAAATAAAAATAAAAATGCATAAAAGTAAAATAAATAGGCCCTTCGTAGAGGCCAGAGGGAAGCAGAGATTTGCAAAGGTGCCAGAGCTCAAAGTTTAAAGCAGAGATAAAATTATTTTTGAGAGGCATTCTTTTCCTGTCAACGCCACGATCGAAAGTTTCCAATATCTCTCATCCTAGACACATTATAGGTGATTCCCAAACAGAAAATAAAGTTTACTCCCCCTCCACCATTCTTTCACAATCCATGGTTAGTTGTATCCACGGGTGCCGTCCAAACTTTCAACTTTCCAAGGGGGGGGTTATTATTTTCATTTTAATTCATTTCATGACTTGGCATCCCTATTACCTAACACTTTCTTGTGCAATGACAAGTGAATAAACACTCATCTTGACAATAATCCATCTAGCATGAAAGATATTGACAACCCCATATTGTTTCATGAGCGGTATGGGCACACAAAACGGATAGTTTTTTAAATTATTAGAGTTGGCACATGCAAATTTACTTGGAACGGCATGTAAATACCACATATAGGTAGGTATAGTGGACTCATTTGGCACAACTTTGGGTTTAAGGAATTGGATGCACAAGTAGCATTCCTGCTTAGTACAAATGGAGGCTAGCAAATAGATTGAGAAGCAACCAACTAGAAAACAAAAACAGTCATAAACATCCATTGAGAATAATTAACACTGAATAATGCACCATAAGTAGGATATAACTTTGCTACATAACTATTGACTTTACGTGCATGCATAGGGAATCACAAACCTTGACACCAATATTCTTACTAAATCACAATTACTCACTAGCATAACTCACATATTGTCATCTCCATATCACAAAACTATTGCAAGGAATCAAACTTATCGTATCCGGTGATCTACATGAAAGTTTTTATTATATCCATTTTGAATATTCATCACATTAGGACCAAAATTCATATCTTGTGCATATTACCATTACTATTGTCAACTCTCAAAATAATATAAGTGAAGTATGAGATTTCATCTATTTCTTCAAAATATAATCACGGTCATGCTCTAAATATATAAGTGAAGCACTAGAGCAACTGCCTAGCTCAAAAGATATAAGTGAAGCACATAGAGTATTCTAATAAATCACGAAAACTGTGTGTCCCTCTCAAATGGGTGTGTCCAACAAGGATGATTGTGACAAACTAAAAAGAAAACAAAGACTTATATAATACACGACGCTCCAAGCAAAACTCATATCATATGATGAATAAAAATATAGCTCCAAATAATATTACCGATGGTCGGTAGAAGAAAGAGGGGGTGCCTTCCAGGGCATCCCCAAGCTTACTTGCTTGGGAGTCCTTGAATATTACCTTGGGGTGCCTCGGGCATCCCCAAGCTTAGGCTCTTGCCACTCCTTATTCCATCATCCATCGTGATCTCACTCAAAACTTGAAAACTTCAACACACAAAACTCAATAAGACCTTCGTGAGCTCCGTTAGTATAATAAAGGGAATCAGTATTTTAGGTATTGTTGTAAACCCATTCATATTTTATTATTGCATTATACCTACTGTATTCTAACTTCACCATGGCTTATACCCTGATATAATCCATAGATTCATAAAACAAGCGAACAACGCAACGAAAACATAAGCTTTCAAAAATAGAACAGTTTGTAGTAATTCAAACAATGGCCATACTTCTGTAACTCCAAAAAATTGTGAAACATTAGGAAAACATGGGCAATTTTTATATCAATTAGGTGTAAAAAATTCAAAACTTTATCACACTCCAGCGAATTTTAACAATTCTTCTACTGGATGCAAAAGTTTCTGTTTTTGCACAGAATCAAAGCAACTATCATCCAAATTATCCCAAAGGTTTTACTTGGCACAAACACTAATTAAAACACAAAAACACAACCATAACAATAGCATAATTGTGCGGACACAAAAAAACAGAAAAAACAAGAAAATTGAGATAACTATAGGGTTGCCTACCAACTAGCGCTATTGTTTTACGCCCCTAGCTAGGTGTAATGCATAGGTTCAAGTGTTGTCATCCTTCAAATTAATTCCATAGGTGACCATCATAATAGATTCATATGGTGGACTAATTTCCTTTCTAGGGAAATGTTCCATACCTTTTTTAACGGAAATTGGAATTTTATATTCCCTTCTTTCATATCAATAACAACACCTGTGGTTCGTAGGAAAGGCCTACCAAGTATTATGGGACAAGACAGATTGCAATCAATATCAAGCACAATGATATCAATGGGTACATAATTCCTATTAGTAAGAATAAGAATGTCATTTATTCTACCAAAGGTTTCTTAATAGTGGAACCCGCTAAGTGCAAATTAAGAGAACATTCATCCATATTGGTAAAACCTATCACATCACATAGAGATTTTGGTATTGTGGAAACGCTAGCACCCAAATCACATAAATCATTGCACTCATAATTTGTAACTTTAACTTTAATGGTGGGTTCCCAGTCATCATATAATTTCCTAGGTATTGAAACCTCCAATTCTAGCTTTTCTTCTAAAGCTTTCATCATCGCTTCTACGATGTGTTTAGTGAAAACCTTATTTTTTTCATAAGTATTGGGTGAATTTAACATGGATTACAACAAGGAAATACACTCAATTAAAGAACAACTATCATAATTAAAAACCTTGAAATCCAAAAGAGTGGGCACATCGCTATTTAAAGTTTTTACCTTTCCAAACCCACTTTTATCAATTTTTTCGTTAAGATTTTCACCCTCCGAATAATGGGGACCCCCTCTAGGTAAAGTTGAGTCTTATTTAGTCCCCTTTTATCAAGTTTAATATTACTAAACAAAGATTCAAGGGGTGTAACACCAATCATTTTAATATCTTCAGCATTACTACGATAAAAACCGGGCGGAATCGCTTTTTCTAAGAATTCTCGCTTGGCCCCCAACCTGGCGGTTCTTTCTTTACATTCATCCATGGAGACGTAAAGAGCTTTAATTTATTCATTAATATCAAGCTTGGGTGTCAAAAGTTTAGTTTTAAGATCTTCCACATCATGAACGATTATGTCCATGCTCTTGGACATATCATCAAGTTTACTCAATTTTTCTTCTATCGTAGTGTTGAAAACTTTTTGAGAATTAATAAATTATTTGATATTACTTTCAAGATCAGAGGGCATCCTACTATTATTATAAGGATTACCATAGGATTTTCCATAATTATTAGAGAAATTTCTAGGAAACGGCCTAGGATTAAAATTACCTCTATAAGCATTACTATTGAAATTGTTTCTCAAGACAAAATTCACATCTACGGGATCATTATTTTGCTCAATCAAAGTAGACAATGGCACATCACTGGGATCAATATGAGCGCTTTTACTAGCAACCATTTTCATAAGCGCATCTACTTTATCACTCAAAGTACTAATTTCTTCAAAAGAATTCACTTTTTTACTAGTAGGAGTTCTTTCAGTATGCCATTGTGAATAATTTTCCATAATATTATCAAGAAATTAGATAGCTTCTCCAATGTAATTTCCATAAAAGTATCACCCACGGCAGAATCTCAAAGTTTTCTAGAAACAGAGTTCAATCCCGCATAAAAAAAATTGTATGATCATCCAAAAACTTAAATCATGAGTATGGCAATTTCTTAAAATTAATTTCGTCCTCTCCCAAGATTGGGCCACATGTTCAGCTCAAGTTGTTTAAAATTCATAATTTGATTTCTGAGCGAGATAATTTTCATGGGAGGAAAATACTTGGCAATAAAAGCATCTTTACACCTATCCTAAGAATCAATATTATTTCATGGCAAGAATGAAAACCAAGTTTAGCGCGATCTCACAATGAGAACGGGAATAATTTTAATTTGACAATATCATTATCCACATCTTTTTTTTCTTTGACATAACACACAATTCAATGGAAGTGTTAAGATGCGATGCGACATCCTCATTAGGACTAGCAGAAAATTGTTCTTTCATAACAAGATTTAGCAAAGCGATATTTATATCACAAGACTCTGCACTAGCGGCGGAAGGAGCAATTGGGGTACTAACAAAATCATTATTATTAGTATTTAAAAAATCACACAATTTTGTATTTTCTTGAGACATCGCAACAAGGCAAACAAGATAACAAGCAAACAAAAAGGCAAACACGACAAAGGCAAACAGAAAATATTTTTGTATTTTTGTAAAAATGTTTTAGAAGTGGGGGAGATGAAAATGAGAGGCAAATGACAAATAATGTAAACGCAAGGAGATGAAAGTTTATGTGTAGGTACTTGATAGATGTTGATGATATCTCCCCGGCAACGGCGCCAGAAATTCTTCCTGCTACTTGTCAGCTGCGTTGGGATTTCCCCGAAGAGGAGAGGATGATGCAGTACCGTAGAGATAAGTATTTCCCTTAGTTAAGAACCAAGATTACCAATCAAGTAGGAGAACCAAGCAACACCTCATTAGCAGTACCTGCACACAAAATAACAAATACTTGCACCCAACACGAACAAAGGGTTGTCAATCTCAGTGGTTATTTGCAAAGATGAAATCTTATAATGGTAGATAGATAAATAAAACGCAAAATGAAATAAAGTAAAGAAAAATTGCAGCAAGGTATTTTTGTATTTTAATATATGATAAAAGTATACCGGAGGCCATAGTTTTCACTAGAGGCTTCTCTCTTGGAAATAGCATACGATGGGTAAACAAACTACTATTGGGCAATTGTTAGAAAAGCGAATAATCATGACGATATCCAAGGCACTAATCATGTATATAGGCATTACGTCCGAAACAAGTAGACGGACTCTTGCTTGCATCTACTACTATTAATCCACACATCGATCGCTATCCACCATGCATCTATAATATTAAGTTCATAAAGAATGGAGTAACGCCTTAAGCAAGATGACATCATGTAGACAAAGTAAACTCACGCATAAATAAACCCCATCCTTTTATCCTTAATGGCAACAATACAAATATGTGTCTTGTCCCTTTCTGTCATCGGGATATAGATCACTGCAAGATTGAACCCATCATAAAGCACCTCTCCCATTGCAAGAAAAATCAATCTAGTTGGCCAAACCAAATCAATAGATCGAAGAGAAATACAAAGCTACAATAATCATGCATAAAAGAGTTAAGAGAAGACTCCATTGATATGTCTCCAACGTATCTATAATTTATGAAGTATTCATGCCATGTTTACAACAATTTTAGATGGTTTTGGTATGATTTGATTAGAACTAAACCGGACTGACGTGTTTTCAGTAGAAGTATTGTGTGTCGTTTTTTATGCAGAAATAAAAGTTATCGGAATGGACTGAAAATTTATGGTGATTTTTTATGGACCAAAAGAGACCCCTGAAGCAGCGAAGCTAGGCCAGGAAGTGACTAAGGAGGCCACAAGCCTAGGGGCGTGCCCCCCGGCTTCTGGGCCCCTCGGGCACCCCCTTGACATGATACCGACACCAAAAAAATTCTATAAATACCAAAACTCCCGAAAAGAACCCTAGATGAGAAGTTTCGCCGTCGCAAGCCTTCGAAGCCACAAAAAACCAATCGGGACCCCGTTCCAGCACCTTGCCGAAGGGGAAAATCATCACCGGAGGCCATCTTCATCATCCCGGCGGTCTCCATGATGAGGAGGGAGTAGTTCACCCTCGGGGCTGAGGGTATGTACTCATGTCGCTTGAACTATGTCGGTATTTCCTCAAAGAGGAAGGGATGATGCAGCACAACTGTGATAGGTATTTCCCTCAGTTATGAAACCAAGGTATCAATCTAGTAGGAGAACCAAGCAACACTATGTAAACGGTACCTGCACACAAAGAACAAATACTTGCAACCCGACGCTTATGAGGGGTTGTCAATCCCTCTTCCGGGTAACGACGTAGAAAATTGGCAAGTTGACGGGATAAAATTGTGATAGATTGGATAAGTAGATCTCGAGTAAATGCGAAATAAAAGATGCAAAGAAAACATTTTGCGGGGAAATAATAGTAGTGATTTAATAGTAGAGATCTTTTTTAGGTTAGTGGTTATTAATTATTAATTAATTGTATATATCTTTTAAAATTAGTAACTAATTAATTAATAATACTAATTAATACTCCCTTCGTTTTCTAAATATTTGTCTTTCTAAACATTTCAAATGGTTACAACATATGGATGTATGTAGACATATTTTTAATGTAGATTCACTCATTTTGCTTCGTATATAGTCACTTTTTAAAATGTCTAGAAAGACAAATGTTTAGGAACGGAGGGGATAGTAGTGATTTAATAGTAGAGATATCCTTGTTGGGCCCCGCATCAGGCATCAGTCATCACCAGCATCGGTTGGTTCCGCTCTGGGCTCACAATCTTCCGGACCCCGGACACAGAGAAGGAAACACACAAAAATAGCGAAGGAAGATATATCTAGCCAGTCCTCCGTCCGTAGTAGTACCAGGACTGTGCCACGATACACAATGATTTGATAGATGTTGGGGGCTACGCAAAAAGAGAAAACATATTCAGAAAATCTTAAATGTAAGATTTGATTTAGTAAAATCTCTCCCCTCGCCCCCGCCCGTACCTTTTGCGCTCGGCTGCTGCCAATTCTTTCCATTCCTCCCCACTCGCCGCCTACATATAGGTGCTCCTCCCCTCGGAACCCCTCGTCCTCTCGTAGTCGCGTATCTCCACCTCCACTCCACCGCACCGCACCGCACCATCAGAAGTAAGCGGCCGGCCGGGCGGTGCAAGGATAGTCGCAGACACGCGCGCACACAGACACGGTGTGACAGCAATTGCCTCCGGCGATGTCCGTTTCCTGGCCGGCGCCGTCGACGTGCGCGGCCGCCGGGGCCCTGCTGGCCGCCGCGTGGCTGCTGTGCTTCAGGCTGCTCCCGGCCGTGGCGAGGCCGAGGAGGCGGGCGATGAAGACGGGGGCGCAGCTCCCTCCCGGCAGCTTCGGGTGGCCGGTCGTCGGCGAGACGCTGGACTTCGTCTCCTGCTCCTACTCCCCGCGCCCCGAGGCGTTCGTCGACAAGCGCCGCCTCCGGTGAGTGAAATTAAGCCGTCTCTTTTCCCTGGCGCAGCACAGTGGCGGCACGCGTGCGCGTGGCACCATCCGTCCACCCATCGATGCCATGGCATGGCATGGCATGGCAGCGCGCGCGCATGCACGTGCGTGGTACTGTACTGACGCGGACCGTGGGCGCGTGCATGCAGGTACGGCAGCGCGGTGTTCCGGTCGCACCTGTTCGGGTCGGCGACGGTGGTGACGGCGGACGCGGAGGTGAACCGGTTCGTGCTGCAGAGCGACGCGCGGTCGTTCGTGCCGTGGTACCCGCGGTCGCTGACGGAGCTCATGGGCAAGTCCTCCATCCTCGTCATCAACGGCGGCCTGCAGCGGCGCGTCCACGGCCTCGTCGGCGCCTTCTTCAAGTCGCCGCAGCTCAAGGCGCAGGTCACCGCCGACATGCAGCGCCTCCTCGCCCCGGCGCTCGCCTCCTGGCGCCACCAGGGCCCCGGCGCCCGCCTCCGCATCCAGGACCACGCCAAGACGGTACGTCCCCCTGCCTACACACCATGTCCCTCCATCCATCCATTTTCTCATCTCATCGTACCACCGCCTCCCGATCGGTCGATTGATAGCTCGATTTGTAGCACGACGGCGAGGGCGAGCGAGTCTAGGCTCTAGGTAGGACGACGTGTGCGTACGTGCGTCAGAGAGGAAGGAAAGAAAGAATCGGGATGGATTGGATTGGATTACTACAAGTAGCGGTCGTATGGCGCGCGCACCGGCGTGCACACGTGCGGGCGCCGTGTCACCACATGGAAGGGGAAGCCCGGCCCGAAAGGGGGTGGGGTCTCTCTCTTTCCTCTCCTCGCCATGCCTGTGCCGTGCGTGTGCGTGTGCTAGAGATAGAGAGAGAGAGGAGGGGAGGGGAGGGGGGGTTGGGAGACTGTGACTGTGCGGGTGCGGTATCTTAATGAGATTGTGGGGAGTCCGCTGCTGGTGCCTGCCCTGCCCTGTGTTTCTCCTCCCCATTCAATTCCGCCCCCCCCTCCCTACCCTCGTGTGGGGCCCACACGCAGGATTTGATTATCACTATTACCAGCGGGCAAAAGAAAACAGTAAAAGAAATCATCTCTCCTCGCAAGAGATGTACTAGGGATACGTACTGGTGTGAAGGAGTACTTGTTATACCGTGGGGTGATTTTTTTAAATAAAAAAACACACCTGTTATAGAGGTTCATGGTACTTTTTCTGTAAAAGAATATAAGATCGTTTAGATCACTATAGATAGGGAGTAAAAACATCTTAAAACCCTAACTTATCTATTAGCTGGAGTCGAGGCACCAGGATTTACCCTACCCACCCGCCACCAGCCACCGGAACGGCAGACGTAAGGGAGGCGAATCCACAGACTCACCGGCGGAGATCAAGGGGAGTAAGACTTTCCCTAGTCACCCTGCGAGGGGGAAAAGAAACTTGCAACTTGCATGTGGTGAATTTGAGCTCCATGTCGAAATTTTGCGCCAAATTCACTGCATTTCAAGCAAAATCTTTTTTTAGATGATTTCAAGCAAAATCATGACGAGGAGGCACCTTGAAATTTTACATGAAAACGATTTAGGAGTACTACGGGAGGGACATGAATGAATGAATGAATGAATGATGAATGTGGTGTGTGCGTGTTGCAGATTGTGTTCCAGATCCTGGTGCGGGGTCTGATCGGGCTGGAGGCAGGCCCAGAGATGCAGCAGCTCAAGCAGCAATTCCAGGAATTTATTGTCGGACTCATGTCCCTTCCCATTAAGCTGCCAGGGACTAGGCTCTACAGATCCCTCCAGGTACGTACGTCCTACGCTCTTTTATTTCACTCCCTCACCATCCATCCTCATCCATGCATGCAACACCCACACGCTGCAACTGTCTCCCCCGCCCCATGCATCTCATCTGCCAATATGGCAGCGAAACCAAAGGCATCAATGTCACAAGGCCACCATCGTTGTTCCTTCTGCTCACCTCTCTCTCTCTCTCTCTCTCTGGTGCGCCCGTGCGTGCAGGCCAAGAAGAGGATGGCCAGGGTGATTCAGAGGATCATACAGGAGAAGAGGAGGAGGAGGGCCCTCGACGGGCCGCCGAGGGACGCCATCGACGTGCTCATGGGCGCCGGCAGCGAGGAGCTCACCGACGAGCTCATATCCGACAACATGATCGACTTCATGATCCCCGCCGAGGACTCCGTGCCGGTGCTCATCACGCTCGCCGTCAAGTTCCTCAGCGAGTGCCCCCTCGCCCTGCAACAGCTCGAGGTACCTACCCTACTAAAACTCCATCTCACTTCCCATACTCCTACTTAGTTTCTATCAGCATTCTGGTCAGCCGGAGCCAGAGCCCGACTGATTAATCTGCACAAATTAAAAGCAACAGTTATAACATCTGAATGTGTATGAACATTGCAACCTGCCAATTCAAGCCAGACATGTTCAACTCATCTGTGTCTCGACCAAAACCTGTTTATAATTATGAGAGCCTGCATACCACAGAAGAATTTTTTAGATCGTTATCATGACATAAAGGATCGTGCCAACCTTGGTCCATGCCTTTCTTGTTGGCATCTAAGTGACGTGAGGATTAACTATTGTTGTTTACACTACCTATGTGCCTAAAAAAGTGCACTATCCATTAACAATGTGAGTGAGTGTGTGTGGGCTAGCATGCAACAAGACATGCACACACACTCACATTGTTAATGGATAATGTCAGCTACACACACATCCCATCGAAATTGGCCACCACCTTCAACTCAAGTGCTTAGCATCATGAGATGTGGCATCTAACTCGGTCGATTCATCAGTCACATTGTTACTTACTCTATGCCGTCGCTTTGCTTTAGAGTTTGGACACTGTCATGCCACCTAATCCTTGTCACATAGCTTTTGACACCTGATGGCATGATGGCAAGTGCTAATTTGTCCAGCTAGTGCAACCAAAATATCTACTCATGTGCCACTGTTAAGTAACTTCCACCCTATGAAAAACTATGTTGCACAGAACAACATTATTGGTAAATCAAACCAATCACTATTGTTGTTTCTGAAGTAGTACATGTATGTTTCTGAGATACAGTTTCATCAGTTGGTGAAATAGAAGGGCTGTGAACATTCCCTAGCTAGGATGTAGTACATCCTATTGCGCAAGCAGCAGAAGCAGCAGCAGCATCATGCCATTCACTAGTTTCCATTTACAGCGCTACAGTGCGTAGAAATTACTCGTGTGTCGACTCTGTTTCTGTCTTTGATGCCATGTGAGCAATGAACTCATTCAAGCCTCCGCGGGCCAGGTACTGTTAGGGAACATGCCTAGCTAGGTAGCGGCAGCTATCTCGATTTTCCTGCGGTAGAAAAAGGAACTGAACTTTTGATTTCGGTAACCATTTTATGCGACAATGATTGGTGACACATTTTGGCGATTCCAGGAGGAGAACATGGAGCTCAAGATGAGGAAAACCGACCTGGGTGAAACCTTGCAATGGACTGACTACATGTCCTTGTCATTCACGCAGCATGTAAGAAATACTATCAAGATCAGCACCTTGATTTACGTAATATCTTGGTTTCTATCCTACCAACAACTGGATTTACATAACATTTTGGGGGTGCATGTGTAGGTGATAACGGAGACGCTGCGAGTTGGGAACATCATCAGCGGGATCATGCGCAAGGCGGTCCGCGACGTCGAGGTGAAGGGGCATCTCATCCCCAAAGGATGGCGCGTGTTCATGTACTTCCGGTCGGTCCACCTCGACGACATGCTCTACGAGGACCCCTGCAAGTTCAATCCATGGAGGTGGAAGGTGAGGACGAGCCCCACATTCGGTAGAGATGTTGATCCAATTGCTACTCCTTTAGGCAGCACCAACATGATAGAGGGGTTCGATGAGTGGGTCTTGTGGGACTCCTGGCATGTGGGTTTTTTCTCATGTCTATATATCAGAAAATGATGAAAAATGGTGGGGTATTACTATACTTGTGGAGCTTTATATGATTGCCATTTGATTTTTTTGGGAAACCTAAGAATGTGTTTATCGGTCTGAAAAAATACAATGTGTGTGGATCAACAGGAGAAGGACATGAGCACTAGCAGCTTCACCCCTTTTGGTGGTGGGTTGAGGCTGTGCCCGGGCCTGGATCTGGCCAGGCTGGAAGCTTCCATCTTTCTCCACCACTTGGTCACCAGCTTCAGGTATGTAACTATGCATGCATGGATCACTCTCATCGCTCCCGTTCTCGTTCTCACCCGTGCATGCAAACATCACACCACCTGGCCTGCCTGCCAGCGACTCTCCGGTCCTTCATCGTTCGTTGCACGAATGATCTCGAGACTCACTCAGACAGACTTGCATGTCTCTCATCTCCCCATCACATCACTTGAGCCTAGCACGTAGCTTTGCTTTCTTTGCCACTCTAATGCACATGTGTGAATATATGTAGGACACATGTATACAATGCCCTAGTAATAGAAGTAGTGGTACGAAGAGATATTTTACCTGCACAACTAGTGTCATGAATCTACAACCTCACCACCCTGGCGACTTGGCCAAGCCATTCTTTTGCTCGAAACCGAATGTCGGGTAACACTATGTCTGGCTGTGTGTGCATCTCAGTTATGCAGGGGCCGGGTGTAATGCGTCCATTTATCAAAAACACTACATTCCCCCCTTTCAAAGATTGAAATTACGCCGCGCATTCTTCGTCGAAAATACTGTATGTAGTACTACGTGCATTGACGTGGGATGGATCGACCACCGGGGGCGCCAATAATTTGGGAAGGGAGGGAGGTTCGGATCTTCAATCTATGCCGGTACAGGCAGATGAATCCCTAGCTAGGGAGGACCAGGCCGAGAGAACGGACCCCTACACTACCCTACACCGACGGACCCTGCCTATATGGGTTGGGCTTTGCGTCGAGGGGGGGTCCGTTCCGTTGGCGCGTGGGGCCACACGTGCGACGCGGCCGGCCACCAACAAGTACTCGCCGCCGACTCCTACCACGCGTAGTGCAGTACGTACTCGCTATCACGCTATGCTTTAGGGCTAGGCCCCCTCAAAGAAAAAATGCTATAGGGCTAGACTAGGCTAGGCTAGGCGTGAGACCGAGCAGAACGGCACGCCGGCCGCACGTGTGTACACGAGCATATAGTCGTCGTCGTCGTCGTTGTCGTATGAGCAGCATCATTCGTTCATGGCCGGTGCGTGCTGGTAGCTGTGTACGCGTGCGTGCGGCGTCGGCACGACCCCCACCAGCACGTGCGAGGGGGGGCACCCACCCTTGTGCCTGCCGCTGCGGCGCCGGCATCCACACGTGCCACTCGTCGGCGGCCGCCGCCGCACAGTGCCCGCACGCACGCTTCGGCCGGTCGGCGTAGTAGGTAGTAGGGCGATAGTGGTGGTGCTCCAGTGGGGCGGCGGTATGATCCAAAGTCGGTCCAAGCGCACCTGGTGTACGGGCACGCCATCGGTCTATGTCTATCGGCCTGTGGAGCACTCCTACGTACGTATACTGTAGTACGTAGTGGAAAAGTTGGGCGACATGCATGTAATGTGATGGTCAAAAAAATGGGCTCGACCGGGTGGATCAGACGGATGGCATGCTTCGTGTCTGCTCCGGTCCGGGTGGTGATTGAGCTCGGCTGCATGCCTGCATGAAACCCAATAAAATATGCGCGCGCATGCGCCTCGCGCTTTGACCGGCGCGCCAGGGCATGGCGCCGCTGCATGGCAGCATGGCTGTTTTTGTTTCTTTGCATCTGTAGCACCACGACCACAACAATAGCCCTTTCATTACGTTTTTCACCTTGCCCAGTACGTAGTGCCCATCAAGATTTGCACATATTTTTTACACCCCTATAACCTATTGCATGGTACTAGTATATGCGAGTGGGCACTGCACCGCACGCTAGTTATTATCAATAAAATGTTGAGATGCATGGATGCGCATCGAGATCGTGTGGCTGACGGCGAGATGAGATCCACCACATATATGTCCGTATGATGTATCGTTTGTTGCCTGACAATGACAATGACAATGACGTTGGATTGGAATGGATGGATGCAGGTGGGTGGCCGAGGAGGACCACATCGTCAACTTCCCCACCGTGCGCCTCAAGGGAGGCATGCCCATCAGGGTCACCGCCAAGGACTAGCCGCCTGTCAGCCGGATCCTTCAAGCAACTCAGCTCAGCAGTCAAGTTAAACGTGCACGTATACATATGGGTTGAATGCTACCACAACTCCACACGCATGGTGTGGTATCTTCCATCGCAAGGTTGAAGGGTCCTTCAGGAAGCTAGCTAGGCAGGCAGGCAGGCAACATCTGATCTGAGCACATAGGTATGGCCGTACGGGCAAAGTATGTATGAGTGTTGTAGGGGAGGGTTAATTAGCCGAGAAGTAGCCGTGGGGTGGATGCAACCTGGTCGCTGTAACAGGGTTAAGCAATATATAGCCGAGGAGGACTCCTGAATCTCCGATCGATGACGCTGTTATAGTAGTATAAGCAATATATATATAGCAACTTAAAGCAAAGTTCGGAATAGATCTCTGTACGTACTACTCCATCCATTCCAAATTACTTGTCTTAAAAATGAATAAAAATGGATGTTTTTGTGACAAGTAATTCCGAACGAGGAGAGAGTAGACCGTCTGGTCTGCTTCATCAACTGAAATGCTAGGTGGTGTGAGTGAATGCGATGGCAACGCAATGAACCGGGCTGATGGGACTTCGGCTGCTGCAAAGCTGGGGCTGCGCCTGCTTTGCTTTGGGGCGGCGAAGAGGGGGAGAGGGGAGTACATACGGCCTAGAGAGAGAAGTCCAACATGGGGACGATGGATGGATGGATGGATGGATAGATAGTGTGAGCTCAGCTCTGTTGCGATCCTGCAAATTTTCAGCTGCAGCTGCAAAGAGACGCTGTCACATCCGCTGCAAGAAAGGGCAAAAGGAGCTGCATCCTTTTGGGGGATGCCAAGCATAAACACTGCTGTAGAAGTATTATAGTACTCTCTCGGTAAAGAAATACAAGAGCGTTTAGATCAGTATAAAGCAGTGATCTAAATGCTCTTATATTTCTTTATAGAGGGAATAGTAGACAGTAGCATCCCAAGATCAGAGGTTTCTTCCTTTCAGTACTTGTCCTCTCGTGTTTCCATTCTGTAAGCTAGGAGTAGGTTTCTATGAAGCATGCTAGAGAGTAACCGAGGGTTTGTTTGCAACGCGAGCCATTTCTCGCGATCGCGAAGAAGCTCCACCCAGCGTCCTAAGAGGGGTCCTCCCTCTAGGCCAAGGTGTCCCGAGCGTGGTCGGATCACCAGCAGCTACGCCGATCTAACACCACTATCTTCTAGCTCGGCTGGCCTCTGCTGCAGCTTCCTGACCGGTGTGCCCGGCAGCGACTAATGAGACGGGCTTTGGGGAGCACGAGAGGCAGAGCATGTGCATGGGCACAAGCTGTCTCTGTCGGGCACAATGATGATGATCTAGGAGTATATACTGTACTTAGATAAACTTGCCGACCTGAGGTAACTTGAAGCGTTATTTAGCAACACAAAAGCTGTAGCACGGACCACAACAAGAACAAGCAGAGGCCTGCTGAATGAACAAACACATGCCCCGCAAGTTGCATACTCGTCCGCGACGACCATTCCGCGACATAGATATGCAGTCACACACAAGACATGCCACATGGACGCCATAATGCTAACGCAAAGTGAAATGGCAGACTACAAAGGTTCAGAGACACTGATCTAAGACCATGAGCTGAAATAAGTGGGAATCCACATGCTATTACTAATCAGGAATCAATCAACTGGGATAACACAAACTGAACTAAAAAAACATTGTGGGAGCTCGCGGCGATTATTTTAGATAATAAGGCCAGTAAGGTTTCCATGGTTCTAGCTGGTACCATGGACTCCACATTCAGTATTTGACCAGAAACTTCATACTGAAACTCCAACTTCAATCATGACCGGAACTTGTCATGTTCTGTTTTCAAACAGTGGCGACTTAATGTAAATACTGATAATGAAATACAAGTCACCGAAGAGAACTTGTAATGCAGATAGCACCCAACAAACTTTGAGGCCCGAGGACTAATAGACAGACTGTGCAGATGTACTAAGAACATGTATAGCAGGAACAACAGATTTTCAATGTAGAAATGGCGATAAGATACACTCATCAAGGCACTGGTACAAACTGCAAAGTAACAGTGGACCCGACTGCAACAAAGAGAGTCTCTTCGTAGAAACAAAATCCGGTTTTCAGGCATCATGATATATAACTCCAAATGACAGATGTAGTATATTAGACATGCAACAGCAGCAAGGACCACAAATCAATTTGTTCTGGCAGATCTTATATTTACCATAAGATCTTGGACCAGTACAGCAAAAGCTGGTGGGAAGCTGAGGATGGTACTCACAAAGATGTGGATATATCAGCGGCAACCACTAGAGGGAAGCACTGCCCAGCAGGGTCATTAACTTCACACTGCAATTTTCATGTAGGGGCATTGACTTGTCATGGCACTCCATGCAAAATCTAAGCAAAAGAACACTATGGGACAACATTCTGACATAGATGTTTCTTACATCGTGTGCAGAACTTTTAACTCAGTTATGGTGTCAAAAGTATCCTATGTCGGGCAAACAGCAAATCAGTACACCTATCATTCCCATCTAGTTCGAACAATGCTTATGACCACAACCTTATGAAGGAAAGCTGTGACCATACGATCTACATTTATCGTGACATGGTGAGAGGGGGAAAAAATCCCACTGTACCGATCGGAAGAAACCCCATTCTAGGTTCCAGCTGACAACCATAACAGCTATTTCTCATTAGTGATGCTAGTACCACAAGAGGAAAAGAAACAGAAGAGGAACTGCACAAAACTAATGATGCATTGATATTCAGTATTACGGACCCAACGTAGGTGAGTGCGGTATTATGGAAATAAATTACGCCATGTATTGACATTGATGGGACCAAAATATGAGTTTTGCTGTCACTCAGCAAAACTGACAACTGAACTATTTTCTACTGAAACTGCATGATTGTGACACATTTCTAGCTATTAGACAGAATGGGTGAACAGGTTTCAGTCAACACAACATGGTATCCAAAGTAAATAAATCCACTTTTACCGGACACTAGCCAAAAGATCTAGTGAGCCAGAAATACATGATCATCCACAAAGAAAGCTCAAATACCGCTCTTTGCAACAACTGATATTTTAATGTCAGCTCCATGAACGACCACCTCCATGCCCCCTGTATCTATCACGATGACCTGCGAAATGCAATAATAATCAGACCCAACTCAACAAAATGGCTTTCAACAATCTCTTGGGGTAAACAAAATAATGGGTGCAGAACAAAGAATCAGCGGATCTGTATATCTTGAAAAAAAAAGCAATCCAACAGAAAACTTACCCAAAGAAGGAGGTGGTGCACCACGGCCCATATTAGCTAATTCAGGGCTGACCTTTTGCCCAGCTTCAACTAAAATGCTAATAAGATCCTTGGCAAATCTGGCGTTAGCAGCCGTGAAAAAGCTGTAGGCTGTCCCTGTTGCTCCAGCTCTGCCAGTTCGACCAATGCGATGGACATAATCCTCCAGAGACCCCGGAAAGTCATAGTTAATGACATACTTGACATCCTTAACATCTGTTTTCAAGATATACAGAACACATGTTAATCTCCCTGTGTTACATAATTTATAACTTATTGTTTCCGAGGGAATTTCTGTATACCTAAGCCTCGAGCAGCAACGTCAGTAGCTGTCATAATAGGGCTTTTCCCCGACTTGAATTCAGAAAGAACCCAATCTCTTTCAGCTTGGCTCTTGTCACCATGGATAGACAGAGCAGGCCAACCATCCATTCGAAGCTGTCTGGTGATCTGATCGCATCCTTTCTTGGTGTCCATGAATATTAAAATTCGGCTGCCATCCATTATATCCTCCAGTAGATTGACCAACCTTTATGTCACAATGGTTCAGTATTAAGGCGCTGAATTAGCATTTTGAGTACATATTATGTAATTGAAAATGAAACAGAATCCTACTTGTTATACTTCTGACTCTCAGATAATATCTCTACATGCTGAGAAATAGCATGATTAGCTTTCAGTTCTTCAGAACCAATTATAACCTGCATCACGCCAAATTAAAATTTGCTGAAATGCAACACATAAAGTCGAATACTAGTAGTATGTAAGAAATCCGCTAGCACAACGAACTGTGGGTACAATGTTCACCTTGTATGGATCAAAAAGGAAAGTCCTTGCTAGCAGCTCAACTTCCTTTGGCCAGGTAGCACTCCAGTAAAGAGTTTGTCGATCTGGACGAATCTGAAGCAGGATATAATCTTTTGACATCATTTTTTAGACTTGCCAAGTTTCAGTGAAGCCAATACTAATATTGATGGGTAATGGATAATAACTATATGGTGGATAAATGATTTGACAACCTCATCATAATAACTCAATTTATAGCGAAAATGACAATGTGCAAGTCAAAAAGGCACACATCAAATGGAGAAGATCAGAACATTGATTTGCACGTACATTCAGGATTTTTACCCTTAAATGCAATAAATCGTGTGGTAGGAAAAGGAAGAGGCTTACCTGAGACACAATTTTCTTAATCTGAGGTTCAAAACCCATGTCTAGCATTCGATCTGCCTCGTCTAAAACAAGGTATGTGACCCTCCGCAAATTTGTGTGATGTGATTCGATCATATCAATTAGTCTTCCTGGCGTGGCTATAATAATTTCAACACCTAACACAAGAACAATCGGACTATCACCAGCCATGTAAAGAACCAATAAAAACCAACACAAATAGCAAGTAACTAAATCAGTTGAGTATAGACAAACAGAAAATCCTTTCAAACAGGCACATGCAGTCATGCACACATGAGTGAGTGAGGGGGGAGGGGGGAGAACCTTTTTGAAGATCACGAACTTGAGGACCTTTTGGGACACCACCATATATGCATGTGCTTTTTATCTTTGATGATGCACCAAATTTTGTTGTCTCCTGCTGTATCTGGACAGCAAGTTCACGTGTAGGGGCTAACACAAGAACAATCGGACCATCACCAGGAGCTTGAATAACAAAGAATGTATCAGCCTTTCAGATTATTATTATCCAGAATGATTCCAGGAAAGTAAATCAAGAAATATAAGCACCATATTCGCACCTAGAATAGGCTGAGCATTAACATGAACAATGGCAGGTAAAAGGTAAGCAAGTGTTTTTCCAGATCCTGTTTCAGCAATGCCAATAAGATCACGCCCCTTCAGTGCCATTGGCCAACCTTGTGACTGGATAGGGGTAGGTTCTGTAAAGCCAGCTTTTGTGATTTCTTGCAACACGTAGTCTGCAAAAAAGAAATGAAGGACCTTAGGCAAGCAAGTGGAAACAGAGGCTGTGAGATGATAAAGCTAAGGAAGCATAAACAAAATAATAATCATGTAGCTACGAATAGCAACATTTTTCTTAAACAAACAGCACAGTTTTATACATAAAGAATATAAATTTAAGAACAAAGGTGGAGGAAAACAAAGGCAGACGCCAAAGGGTATCATAATATGGTGCTACAATTTCTCCAGATGCATGAGCTTTCTGATTATAATGTGATGCAATGTGAGGACTAGGAAACTCCTAGTTGGTAAAAAAGTACAGTAATAAATATACTTTTACCACTTTGTTTTCAGTTCATAGAACACATACTATGCATCAAGTATCTTCAAAGCATGAAAATAAAAATCTAAACTTCTGGCAATAAGTGCAGTGACTGGCACACGCAAGAGCAGGATAACCAGTGCTATTATGCCCTAATATCCTATTGTTGATTACTCACATATGTAGGAAAAATGGGAGAGCTAACTAGCTAAAATTTGTGATTCAATGAGAATCACTGCTTCACAGGGCAGGCCTTTTCCCAATCAGCTAACAGGACCAACTCAGCCCAGTGACATGAGGGTATTTGCTAGAATTACATATAGGTGCATCAATATTATGCTTTTTGAGTGTGGTATGATAGAAACAGAGCATCATGTGATACAAGGAGGCACATAGCCAAATGAAGACGTTCCTGTTATTCGATTTTAAGCAATTCAACACAGATGCTAACGAGAACTTATCCTACTCCCTGCTGATTCTATCAAATTTGTGCGCCTGAAAGCCTGAAACACAACAGTAGCGCACGGGGAGAGAAGGAGCTACGAAGAACGCCATGGCCTAACCTGGGAAGCCGACGTCGCGGAAGTCGCGCACCGGCTTGGGCACGTCGTTGCCCTCGACGGTGATCTCCCGGCGGCGGCGGTAGGCCTCGACCTCCTCCGCCGTCATGCCGGCCACCGCGGGAACCTCCACGTAGAAGTTCTTCTCGAACCGCGGCAGCCCGTCCAGCTCCGCCGCGGCCGCCGCGGCGGCAGCATCCGGCTTTCCTGACGGCGCGAACGCCCTCGTCCCGCCACCGAACGCCCCCTCACTGCCAACACGGGCAGAATTGGTAACCAACCGGACCTAGAATCAGGATTACTAGGGCTGCTGTTAGGCTTAGGGTTTGGAGCGGAGCGGGTTACCTGCGGCGGTCGCGGTAGGAGCTGGGGTCCGCCGCACGGCCGTCGAAGCGGCTCATGGCGGCGGTCGCCGGCGGCAGCTAGGGTTTAGCGGCCGGCGGTGGGGGGCTCGGCTCCGGTGAGGGTGCGCCGAGGCGGTGGAGGGCTCGATTCGGCAGGCCGAGGAATTCTAGAAGAAGCAAGCAAAGCTGATGGCGGCGGCGGCGCGGCGGAGGCGATTCGAATTGGAAGTGAAGCGGAGGCGGCGAAGTTCAACAGGCGAGCTCCGCGTGCGTGCGGCATTCGGGTAGAGTGCTCGAGCTTCTGCCCTCGTAGGCGTATCTCTCAGAAATGCACAACCCGAGTTATGAAACGTCTTTCCATGTCTAACGAAAGCGTAAACAGGAAATGGCTGCACTGCCAGGTGGGGCCCTTCGGGCCGCGAACGGAGGAAGAGGGGAAATATCCACGGCGGGAGACTGTTTATCCATTTGCATCCTCGACGGCGCGAGAGTTTTTGCCTGCGGCGACGATGGCCACCGTCGCGGCGACCATGGCGGCGCCGACGCGCCACCGCCAGTTCCGCGTGCGCGCCGCCTGGGACATGAACCCGGGCGCCGCCACCGTCGCCGTGCCGAAGCCTTCAAAGGCCAAGCCCAAGCCCGCCCTGGGGCAGTCGCCGGCGACGGCGACCACCCCGGCGCGCGCGCCCCCTCCCACGCACGCCGACCTCTTCGCGCGCAGCAGCGAGGGCCAAGGTATCTGTCTGTCCTCCCTCAGCTCTGCCATCCCGGCCATTTGCTCCACGTTCTAATCCCCTGAAGCTCTGGCAGCATATGCTGTCAGTGAACAACTGGAGGCAGTTGGTATCAGGCAATTACATACAGAACTGGTCATCGAGAACTTGACGAAAACTAGTTCCATATCGCTGTGCCTGCTCTAGTTTTAGGGCCGTGTAGTTACTACTACACTATTTAGCCAGAGAAGTTTGTAATTCTGTCAATTGATTGTTGGTTGCTTCGTATTAGCAAAGAAGAGCACATACATGGGGTTTGAGAAGTGGTGGTTGCCGCCCGCGCCAGAGGTGAAGAAGCCCCGTTCACTCTACAACGCGGCATCGCTGGCATACTTGGGGGACTGCATATATGAAGTGAGAATTGGTCATTTTGTTCTTTGGTCTTTATGCATTTTACAGTTACTGTTATGTAGTTACTATATTACATGTAGCTCAACATAGCTGTCCCTTTTGACCTTCATTTGCTCTGGGTTTACTATATGATGTTCCTGACGGTGCTGAGACAATGTGTACTAGTTTTCAACTCCAAGCTTGTTTGTTGTGAGAGAGATCTGACTCTTGCTCTTTGTGATACAGCTCTATGCTCGGAGACACTTCTTCTTTCCTCCACTGAGCATCAATGAATACAATAAGCGTGTGATGGATGTTGTGAAATGTGAATCACAGGTCTGATATGGCTCTTCTTTATCCTCTGATCAAACAGCTTACATAGACTAAATGCTTCAGTATGGTATGTTCGTTGATTGTGATGTAGAATTTATCTTTATCATCTATGTTTATCTATTGTATCATAGCCTTCATATTAACATTTTCCGCACATATCAATAGGTTTTGTCTCCTAATGTTGTTTCAATTACTGCTATTTTAATGGCTGTAGTTCAATTTCTGAAGAGCACTCGTTTTGTTTGCCTTTTCTCCCTTCTGTTTGCTGCATATAAGAGAGTGCTTTGAAGCATCACAATGTCAGGCATATTTTCACATCAATTGTCATTTGTTTCCTTCCTTCAGGATCTGCTGCTGAACAAACTCCTGGGAGAGGATTTTCTAACTGAAGAAGAAAGGTAAATCTATGTTAATCTACCTTTCTTCTTCCGTCTTCGATATGTGTCTTGTACCTACTTGTTTCATAATATGATACATGCAGCTTTCTTGCATATTCTCGAAGAAAAAAAGTAAAGCTATGTTTCTAGCATTTTACTGCCTACTACTCCCTCCGTTCCGAATTACTTGTCTTGGATTTGTCTAGATACGGATGTATCTAGACTCATTTTAGTGCTAGATACCTCCGTATCTAGACAAATCCAAGACAAGTAATTCGGAACGGAGGGAGTAGGAAACACTATGCACTAGCCTCTATAAACATGATTGAACTTCCATGCGGTGTTAGTGCATCAGTATTTAGGACGTATGAATTCATCTTCCTAGAGTTGCCTTTGTACTGCACCACGTTTCTTTTCTCTGCATTATATAGAATATGAACAAATGTAGTATTGTTTGATGCTTTCTCATCTGTCTAGTACCTGTGACCTGTGAGTTACTTAGATAATCATGTTCTGTAGGGACATACTTCGTTGGGGAAGGAACATCGTTAGCAGCAAAACTCGTACAAGAAAACGGGCAGGAATTGCAGTGTACAATCGAGCATCTTCACTTGAAACACTGGTTTGTTCTACAACTAACAGTCATGTTCACCAAATATCCTGACTTTTTTCCCTCACAACTAAAGAATTGTGGATCTCTCTCTTCTGTTATAAGTTGCAATGTTTCTTTACTAACTATAAGTTGCAGTGTGGTGTCCTCAATTGTAAAGACTAATCCTCACATTGTTTCTTAGAGGACTAAATTCTCACATTGTTGGTGATGTTACTGCTATTAGATCGGATATCTTTACCTCACGAATTTCAAGCGCTTGGAGCAAATGATGTTCCAGTTAGGATTCACAAGTGGTGCTTCGTCACAGAATATTGCAGATGAGCTGCGCTCAAGCTTCCAGTAAACATCCTTTATTTGTGCTCCTCTGGTTCCGGTTTTTAATCTGCGTCTGTGCTTACTAATGAATGTTTCTGCCAGGAAAACAACATCAACTTCTGTACAATCTCAGCAACCTGCAAAGCGATGAGCAGTTTCAGTATGTAATGAACTGAACTGGAGTTTCTTTGATGACGCAGCGACTGATACAAGCACGCGTCACTTGCAGCACACGTGTTCCAAAAGTTAAGACTTAAAAGAAAAATGAGTGAATGTTGTTTGCGTGTAGGCAAGATCGAGTTAGTTGAGGAACATATATGATCGTGCATACTGGAGGCCGTGCAAGAGGCTGATGGTTATGATCAGAAGATTGTGGCACATCGAGGTCATGATGATTCTGATCTGAAGATTGTGGCACATTAAGGTCATGAGCACAATTGAGACCCAAGCTTTGTGTGGATTCCGTGTAAGATGTGAGATCTATGGAATGAATTGATGTTGAATGCTGATATAATCTCAGTTTATTCTAGGGTATATTTCCCATTCTTTTTTTGACCGCAAATAGACTTTATTTCTCAAATAATAGACATGTCATTTACAAGCAGATGAGAAATAAAATCAGGGATCTAATCATCCCAAGAACTAGAGGATCTAGTAGTAGAAGAGTTTTTTGCTAATTCATCTGCCACCTAATTGGCCTCTCTATAGCAATGTTTGAAGGATATGGAAGCAAAGTCCATCATAAGCTGTTTACACTCTGTGATGATAGCTACCTTCGGACCTAAATAATCATCAACTTGGTCCATAGAGTCCATTGCGAAGAAACAATCTGATTCAATTTCTATATTGTTGCATCCAATGTGAGTTGCCAAGCATATCCCGTTTCTAATGGCAGTTAGCTCAGCTAAGTCAACTCCATTGATGTTTGGAACAAACCAACTTGCTGCAGCAATGAAATCACCCCGGTTGTCCCGAGCCACTACACCACAAGCACCTGATGGGTATATTTCCCATTCTTCTTAAGAGCATCTTTAACAGCCGCCCAACACGCCGCATGCTAAAAAACACTTTCCCGTGCGCCCTTCGCCTGGTTTTGTGCGGCCGGCAGCGCTGGCTCCAACAGTCGCGCTAAAATGCAGCGCATGCGCCGCTTCAGCAGCGCGCAAAAAATGCAGCACGCGTGACTCGCCGGGGCATTGCCATATATTGCATCGTCGGCCGTCGACTCAACGAGTGAGCTCGCCGGCACTTCGGTAGCCGCCGCGCCCGTCACACACCCTGCAAGCTTCTTCATCCTCGCCTTCGAGTTGCCGGAGCCGTCCGCCGCCTTGTTCTTCTTCGCGGATGTCTTGCCCTTCTTCGGTCGCGCCGCATTGGGGAGCTTCGAGGGGGGGGGGGCGGCACGGGGCGGCGCCAGCACGACGCCACCCGCCGTCGAGGTCAACCGCGACGGCATGAAGCAGCCGCGCGCGAGGCCGATGCTCGGAGGAGCTCCAGCGGAGGCGAGTCCAACGCTCCCCGCGCTAGGGTTTGCGGCGGCGGTGGAGGGGTCGCGGCTGTAGGATGGGGTGAGCGTGGTGCCGGCGCGTGCGTCCATCGGGTCAAGTTCGCCGACACCGGCACGTGCGGGGCGAAGGTGGCGGGGAGGAGAGAGTGCGGCGCGAGCGCTCGTGTGTGTCACGCGTGGAAGCGGGCGCCTCAAATACACAGCACGAGTTGGCGATTCGGACCGCGCGCCCAACTCCGTATGCCGCGCGCGCGGTTATTGCATGCCCGCTGGAGCCACTCTATCGGTTGCGCGCGCGGAAGCAGGCGCCTCAAATACACAGCACGAGTTGGCGATTCGGACATCGCGCCCAACTCCGTATGCCGCGCGCGCGGTTATTGCGTGCCCGCTGGAACCACTCTACCGGTTGCGCGCGCGCTAAAATAACGAAATTTATGGCGCGGCGCTTGTTTAGCGCGGCTGTTGGAGATGCTCTAATAAAGGGGAGTGTCGGTGTCAAAACCGGCGGATCTCGGGTAGGGGGTCCCGAACTGTGCGTCTAGGCCGGATGGTAACAGGAGACAAGGGACACGAAGTTTTACCCAGGTTCGGGCCCTCTCGATGGAGGTAAAACCCTACGTCCTGCTTGATTAAGATTGATGATATGGGTAGTACAAGAGTTGATCTACCACGAGACCGAGGAGGCTAAACCCTAGAAGCTAGCCTATGGTATGATTGTTGATGTGTATGTTGTCCTACGGACTAAAACCCTCCGGTTTATATAGACACCGGGTAGGGTTAGGGTTACATAGAGTCGGTTACAATGGTAGGAGATCTGCATATCCGTATCGCCAAGCTTGCCTTCCACGCCAAGGAAAGTCCCTCCCGGACACGGGACGAAGTCTTCAATCTTGTATCTTCATAGTCCAGGAGTCTGGCTGAAGGTATAGTCCGGCCATCCGAACACCCCCTAATCCAGGACTCCCTCAGTAGCTCCTGAACCAGGCTTCAATGACGACGAGTCCGGAGCGCAGATTGTCTTCGGCATTGCAAGGCGGGTTCCTCCTCCAAGTACTTCATAGAAGATTTTGAACACAAAGATAGTGTCCGACTCTGAAAAATAGGTTTCCACATATTGCCATAGAGAGAATAATATTTACACAAATCTAATCTGCTGACGTATTCCGTAGTGTGACATCACACCACGGCCAAGTTTTTATTCGAACCGTTTTACTGTCCCATCTCAACGCGTTATGCGAGGCGGTTCCTTGGCACGTCTTGTTAAAGCAGAGATCGTGTCCCCTTATTCTGGGATTCTCATCAATACGGGCGTGGGTAACCCAACCGCGCCATTGATTATGGCGCTTAGAGATAAGCGAGTTTTACCAGGCTGGTGGGGACATGTAGTTGCGTCCGCCCATATAAGGGGATAAGGATCCACCTTTTCACCTACGCCTTCTTCCTCCTTCGCCTATCCATTCTTGCGCACTCGAGCTCCAGCGCCCAAGTCCGCACTCCCAACCTCAACCTTCTCCAGCCATGTTCGGAGCGGGAGGCAAGTGGATGGTCTCCTCCGTCACGGAGGGACATATCAAAAAGCTGAGGAAGGCCGGATACCTGTCTAACGACATCGCGTACCGGCTCCCCGAAAAGGGGCAGCTCATCCCCACCCCTAGGCCCCATGAGAGGGTGGTGTTCCTCCCCCATTTCCTCCGCGGACTGGGCTTCCCCCTCCACCCATTTGTCCGGGGGCTCATGTTCTACTACGGCCTGGATTTCCACGATCTGGCCCCGAACTTCGTCCTCAACATCTCGGCATTTATCGTCGTGTGCGAGGCCTTCCTCCGCATCCGCCCCCATTTCGGGCTCTGGCTCAAGACTTTCAACGTCAAGCCGAAGGTGGTGCGCGGCAGCCAGGCGGAGTGCGGAGGCACCATGGTGGGCAAGATGGCCAACGTCCTCTGGCTCGAGGGCTCCTTTGTGGAGACCCTGAAGGGGTGGCAATCGGGGTGGTTTTACATCACCGAGCCGCGCGACGCCGAATGGGTCGCACCCCCTGAGTTCCGGTCCGGACCCCCAACGCGGCTCACGTCCTGGAAAGAGATGGGCCTGTCGTGGGGTAAAAAAGGAGAGTTGACCGGACTCCAAACATGCATCCAAACCCTGGCGGACAAGAAGCTCAAGCTTGTCAACGTCGTCCAGGTTATGCTCATCCGCCTGATCCTCCCGTGTCAACAACGGGCTTTCAACCTGTGGGAGTTCGACCCGGCGCGGCACCAAAACCTGAGCAGGCTCTTCGCCACGACGTACGAAGATGCCTGGAAGGTGCTTTTCAAGGGCGCCGAGGCTCCCGCATCCGCTACCGAGGATCGCGGATTCAGCGCGCAGTGCCATGCTCTCGCGGTAAGCTGTTCTTTCCTTTTACAAGGTATCCATTTTTCATAGTTTGACTCCATGCGGGATCTAAACTCCCTTTACCTTTGACAGGATCGGCAGGTGACATCCGGACAGATCAACTGTCCGGCTCCTTTGCCCGAAGGCCCAGCGGATGCTCGCTTGGCAAAGCTGCTGGTTCCGGCACCCTATGTGGTGCCGGAGAAGAAGGTCAAGGAGAAGGCCACGGGGACTCGAAAGAGTGCCCGACGCCCGGAGGTGTCGAATTCATCATCCGACGAATCCAAGACGCACTCCTCCCGCGAAGACGAGGAGGAGGAAGAAGAGACCCCTCCCCCTCCAGCGGGGAAGGGAAGAAGAGGAAGGCCGCCCCGACTAGGGAGGCCGAAGGGTCCGAGAAGGGGAAAACCCTTCCTCCGAACTGCTCCACCGACGCCGACGGCGGCGGAGAGGAGTGGGCGCCTAGGGCCAAGCCCCTGGCCAAATCGTAAGTATCCGGATACTAGAGTAATTCGTAGTATTCGTTTATTGCACAACTTTTCCCTCATGTCGAATATGTTTATGCAGCCCACCCAAAGACCGGCTCGACGCGTCGTCGAGCGGCTCACTGGACTCGTCGGATGTGAACTCGCTTCCGACGGTTCCTCCCCCCGCCCTAGGGACGACACCGAAGTGTTGTCCCAACAGGCTCCAAGCCGGGAGGAGGTGGTCCTGGAGGCGCCGCAAGGCGACCTCCCGGACTCCAGGAGCAAAGGGGATGAAACCCCCCAGGGCTCCAAGTCTGGCTCTAGGCCGGACACCGCTCCGGAACCTTCAGAGGTTCCAGAGTCCGGCGGGGGACCTCTTTCCAAGAGGAGTAAGTCCGCCGTGCCGGTGGCCCCCGTCCAACCGGAGGTGCCGGACAATATGTTGGAGGCGCTCCAAGGCGCCTCCATCGACGAGGAGCACCGTGCTATTATGAGTGCGGTGGTCCAGAAGGTTCAGTCCACCAAGAGCAGACTGACTGAAGCTTGTACTAGCCTTTTGACAGGCTTTGAGGTAAGTAAAGAATGTGTAAATAGTAGTACCGCATAGACAATAGCCCCTGATGCTCTGTTTGGCGTTCGGGAAGAAAAGCCGAATAGAGGATCAAATAGAATTCGCAGGAGTCTAACGAATGAGTCAATATGCATATGCAGGCTTTCCTGCTTGCGTTCGCCGCACTGACTACGGAAGTGGACACGCTAAAGCAGAACCTCGAGCGGTCCGAGCAAGAGCTCGAGCATGCCAAGAAGCAGCTCGAGGATAATGAAGGTAAGAAATACCTTGTTTTTAAATATATATAAAAAGGGTGCAATTGCAAAAAATGACAGGATTATCGTGGCTATTGTAGGGCCACGTCTGAGGTGGCGACCCTTAAGCAAGCGTTGGTCGAGGCCGAGAAGAGTGCGGCCTCGGAGCGCACCGTGCGGGAGAAGTATGAGGCCGAGGTTGGCAAGGTGCGGCAAGAGCTCCAGGCTCTCATGGAAAAACATGAGAGTTTGGAGCTTGACTCTGAGATGCAAGCGTCCGAGCTTGCGGTGGCTATTGAAAATGCCAAATCTGCCAAGGCCGAATCCCAGAAGACCCTCCAGGAGTTGGATGAGGTGAAGAAGATAGCGGCGGGTAAGGCATTCTTTATGCAAAGCAAATACATAAACGTGAGTTACTTGTTACTTACCCGAATCCGGAGCTCTCCAGGAGCGTTCGCAGATCTTCCCCGGAGTGTGTCCGACGCTGCCGCATTCTATCGAGCCGAGGAGGGCAGCTCGACGGAGAAGGTGTTCTGGTCTCAGTACGCTGAGGCCGGACACCCCGTGCCCCTGAGCGACCAGCTGAAGCAACTGGTCGAACTCCACAAGACGGACGAACAGGCCATGAAGGGCCTCATTGTTCGGCTATGGCCTGGAGGGGCCCTGCCTGGGAGCTATTTCGGGCTGGTGCGGCGGTTGGTGGAGGCCTGTCCAAGGCTTGAAGTCATCAAACGCTCCGTCTGCATTGAAGGTGCCCGTAGGGCCCTTGCCCGTGCTAAGGTGCACTGGGGCAAGCTGGATGCTGAGAAGCTTGTGAAGGACGGGCCACCGCCGGGGAAAGAGCATCGCAAGCCCGAAAATTATTATAAGGATGTTCTGAAGGGTGCCCGCCTTGTGGCGGATGAATGTTCTAGGGATGTAATTTTTGAGTAAAACTCGCTCGTTTTTGTCCTGTGCGCTGAAAACTTGTTCATATGCGCTGAGCAATGCTGTTGGAATTTAAAATATTACCTTATGTGTGGCTGTTTATCAATTCTGAGAGATGGCAAGTCGTCGGCTTCTGCCCCCTTGCCGCTAGTGCTGGGGTGTTCAGGGATAAACCTGAGCGCTCTTTTTCCCGTGTTTGGGTCCTTCGAGGGAGGCGCTCAGCCCAACGAACAAGGCAATCGGACTATAACGCGTGAACACTCTCACTTAGCCATAGAATTCTATAATTTTAAATTTCGGCGAAGCCCCTAGTATTCGGAAGACCGAGTTCGGGGCGCTATCCACGCCTTGGCCGGACAGAGCCAACTCCTCGCCCTAAGCGGCATAAGTCTTTAGGGACTCGAAAAAACCTCTCGAACAGCGACCAACTCTCGCTTCATCATGACAGTCAGTTTTAGCTTTCTCCACTGAGGTGCTCGGCCCAGCTCAACTGGGGCACAATCGCAGTGGTTCTCCTAGTGCTACCTTAGCCGATATAGCGGAACGTAAGGCACCAAAACATAGGAGCCGGGCAAACCCAACTATTGACCCAAGACATGATTCGGAGCCGATGCATATAATGCTATAAGTTCGGGGTGCCGCACTTGTGAAAGTGTTCGGACTTCTCACACCATATTGAGGGGTACTGAAGCCCCTGGCGTATTTTGGCCGTACCAAATTGTACGGGTGCAACATGTCGTTAAGGAACATATATTTATAAAAGGATAATGCAAAAATAGACAAAAGCTATGCGTTGTTTATTAAAAATAGGCTGCGATCAAAGCAGAACGATACAAATAATGCGAGAAGTGGAAGGTTGGACTAGTTAACATGTCCGTTCCAGGGGCAAGCTGCGGAATAATATGCGGAATAGGTATACTGCTCGTGATAGAGACCACCTGGGAGTTCCGTACTGCGGCGTGGCTTGTCTGCTTCCCTGGTTCTTGCATCGTTTGTGCGGCAATTGAGCTGCCAAACGGGCCTTCCGAAGGATGGAGTCCTGAAAGTAAGAGAAAATTAAAAATCGGCAGCCCCTGGTATGGTTTAAGCCGTGTTTTGGGCGTGCCGTGATGGTGCCCCTTGATGAAGCTATGTACCTAGGGTAGGGTCGTGGACCTGTCCAAACTGACCTACCCAAGGACACCTCCAGAAGAAATCACATTTCAATCGACTTGGCGGTGTTTCACTCGACGGACTCGAAGACACTCGACCAAGAAGCAACCACTCGACCAAGATCCAACCACCCGACGGCCAGGAGACCTAAAGTCACTCCGCACGCTAACGGTCGGTCATTAAGTAGCTTTTATGGTCATCATAGCACTTTATTAGGGGCGTTACTAGTAACGCCCGACCTTAATGTACTTAAAACCCTGCATAACTGAGGGCCGGAGGGGTCTGGCGGACTCTATATAAGCCACCCCCCTCCTCAGTGTAAAGGGTTCGCATCCCTGTAATTCATACTCTCATAATCCAGTCGACCGCCTCCGGGCTCCGAAACGTAGGGCTATTACTTCCTCCGAGAAGGGCCTGAACTCATAAACCTTGCGTTCTTACAACCTCTCCATAGCTAAGATCTTGCCTCTCCATACTTACCCCCCTACACTACTGTCAGACTTGGAACCACGACAGTTGGCACCCACAGTGGGGTAGGTGTTTTAGCGTTTGTTGGAGGAGTTGAAGGAAATATGCCCTAGAGGCAATAATAAAGTTATTATTTATTTCCTTATATCATGATAAAAGTTTATTATTCATGCTAGAATTGTATTAACCGGAAACATAATACATGTGTGAATACATAGACAAACAGAGTGTCACTAGTATGCCTCTACTTGACTAGCTCGTTAATCAAAGATGGTTATGTTTCCTAACCATGGACAAAGAGTTGTTATTTGATTAACGGGATCACATCATTAGTTGAATGATCTGATTGACATGACCCATTCCATTAGCTTAGCACCCGATCGTTTAGTTTGTTGCTATTGCTTTCTTCATGACTTATACATGTTCCTATGACTATGAGATTATGCAACTCCCGTTTGCCAGAGGAACACTTTGTGTGCTACCAAACGTCACAACGTAACTGGGTGATTATAAAGGAGCTCTACATGTGTCTCCAAAGGTACACGTTGGGTTGGCGTATTTCGAGATTAGGATTTGTCACTCTGATTGTCGGAGAGGTATCTTTGGGCCCTCTCGGTAATACACATCACATAAGCCTTGCAAGCATTGCGACTAATGAGTTAGTTGCGGGATGATGTATTACAGAACGAGTAAAGAGACTTGCCGGTAACGAGATTGAACTAGGTATAGGATACCGACGATCGAATCTCGGGCAAGTAACATACCGATGACAAAGGGAACAACGTATGTTGTTATGCGGTCTGACCGATAAAGATATTCGTAGAATATGTAGGAGCCAATATGGGCATCCAAGTCCCACTATTGGTTATTGACCGGAGACGTGTCTCGGTCATGTCTACATTGTTCTCGAACCCGTAGGGTCCGCACGCTTAAGGTTACGATGACAGTTATATTATGAGTTTATGCATTTTGATGTACCGAAGGTTGTTCGGAGTCCCGGATGTGATCACGGACATGACGAGGAGTCTCGAAATGGTCGAGACATAAAGATTGATATATTGGAAGCCTATGTTTGGATATCGGAAGGGTTCCGGGTGAAATCGGGATTTTACCGGAGTACCGGGAGGTTACCGGAACCCCCCGGGAGCTATATGGGCCATAGTGGGCCTTAGTGGAAAAGAGAAGAGGCAGCCCAAGATGGGCCGCGCGCCCCTCCCCTCCCTTGGTCCGAATAGGACAAGGAGAGGGGGCTGGCCACCCTCTCTCTCTTCCCCCCTCCGCGAATCCTATTCCAACTAGGATTGGGGGGGGGGAATCCTACTCCCAGAGGGAGTAGGACTCTCCTGGCGCGCCTCTCCTAGGCCGGCCGCACCCCCCCTTTAGTCCTTTATATACGGAGGCAGGGGCACCCAAGAAACACACAAGTTGATCCACGTGATCTTATTCTTAGCCGTGTGTGGCGCCCCCAGCCACCATAGTACTCGATAATATTGTAGCGGTGCTTAGGCGAAGCCCTGCGACGGTAGTACATCAAGATCGTCACCACACCGTCGTGCTGACGGAACTCTTCCCCGACACTTTGCTGGATCGGAGTCCGGGGATCGTCATCAAGCTGAACATGTGCTAGAACTTGGAGGTGCCGTAGTTTCGGTGCTTGATCGGTCGGGCCATGGAGACGTACGACTACATCAACCAAACGCTTCCGTTGTCGATCTACAAGGTACGTAGATCACACTCTCCCCTCGTTGCTATACATCACCATGATCTTGCGTGTGCGTAGGATTTTTTTTGAAATTACTACGTTCCCCAACAGTGGCATCCGAGCCTAGGTTTTATATGTTGATGTTATATGCACGAGTAGAACACAAGTGAGTTGTGGGCGATATAAGTCATACTGCTTACCAGCATGTCATACTTTGGTTCGGCGGTATTGTTGGACGAAGCGGCCCGGACCGACATTACGCGTACGCTTACGCGAGACCGGTTCTCCCGACGTGCTTTGCACATAGGTGGCTTGCGGGTGACAGTTTCTCCAACTTTAGTTGAACCAAGTGTGGCTACGCCCGGTCCTTGTGAAGGTTAAAACAGCACCAACTTGACAAACTATCATTGTGGTTTTGATGTGTAGGTAAGATTGGTTCTTGCTTAATCCCGTAGCAGCCACGTAAAACTTGCAACAACAAAGTAGAGGACGTCTAACTTGTTTTTGCAGGGCATGTTGTGATGTGATATGGTCAACATGATGCTGAAATTTATTGTATGATATGATCATGTTTTGTAACCGAGTTATCGGCAACTGGCAGGAGCCATATGGTTGTCGCTTTATTGTATGCAATGCAATCGCACTGTAATGCTTTACTTTATCTCTAAGCGGTAGCGATAGTCATGGAAGCATAAGATTGGCGAGACGACAACGATGCTACAATGGAGATCAAGGTGTCGCGCCGGTGACGATGGTGATCATGACGGTGCTTCGGAGATGGAGATCACAAGCACAAGATGATGATGGCCATATCATATCACTTATTTTGATTGCATGTGATGTTTATCTTTTATGCATCTTATCTTGCTTTGATTGACGGTAGCATTATAAGATGATCTCTCACTAAATTATCAAGAAGTGTTCTCCCTGAGTATGCACCGTTGCGAAAGTTCTTTGTGCTGAGACACCACGTGATGATTGGGTGTGATAGGCTCTACGTTCAAATACAACGGGTGCAAAACAGTTGCACACGCGGAATACTCAGGTTATACTTGACGAGCCAAGCATATACAGATATGGCCTCGGAACACGGAGACCGAAAGGTCGAGCGTGAATCATATAGTAGATATGATCAACATAGTGATGTTCACCAATGAAACTACTCCATCTCACGTGATGATCGGACATGGTTTAGTTGATTTGGATCACGTAAACACTTAGAGGATTAGAGGGATGTCTATCTAAGTGGGAGTTCTTTAAGTAATATGATTAATTAAACCTAAATTTATCATGAACTTAGTACCTGATAGTATCTTGCTTGTTTATGTATGTTTGTAGATAAATAGCCCGTGCTGTTGTTCCGTTGAATTTTAATGCGTTCCTTGAGAAAGCAAAGTTGAAAGATGATGGTAGCAATTACACAGACTGGGTCCGTAACTTGAGGATTATCCTCATTGCTGCACAGAAGAATTACGTCCTAGAAGCACCGCTGGGTGCCAGGCCTGCTGCTGGAGCAACACCAGATGTTGTGAACGTCTGGCAGAGCAAAGCTGATGACTACTCGATAGTTTAATGTGCCATGCTTTACGGCTTAGAACCGGGACTTCAACGACGTTTTGAACGTCATGGAGCATATGAGATGTTCCAGGAGTTGAAGTTAATATTTCAAGCAAATGCCCGGATTGAGAGATATGAAGTCTCCAATAAGTTCTATAGTTGCAAGATGGAGGAGAACAGTTCTGTCAGTGAGCATATACTCAAAATGTCTGGGTATAATAATCACTTGATTCAGATGGGAGTTAATCTTCCAGATGATTGCGTCATTGACAGAATTCTCCAATCACTGCCACCAAGCTACAAGAGCTTCGTGATGAACTATAATATGCAAGGGATGAATAAGACTATTCCCGAGCTCTTCGCAATGCTGAAAGCTGCGGAGGTAGAAATCAAGAAGGAGCATCAAGTGTTGATGGTCAACAAGACCACTAGTTTCAAGAAAAAAGGGCAAAGGGAAGAAGAAGGGGAACTTCAAGAAGAACAGCAAGCAAGTTGCTGCTCAAGAGAAGAAACCCAAGTTTGGACCTAAGCCTGAAACTGAGTGCTTCTACTGCAAGCAGACTGGTCACTGGAAGCGGAACTGCCCCAAGTATTTGGCGGATAAGAAGGATGGCAAGGTGAACAAAGGTATATGTGATATACATGTTATTGATGTGTACCTTACTAATGCTCGCAGTAGCACCTGGGTATTTGATACTGGTTCTGTTGCTAATATTTGCAACTCGAAACAGGGACTACGGATTAAGCGAAGATTGGCTAAGGACGAGGTGACGATGCGCGTGGGAAACGGTTCCAAAGTCGATGTGATTGCGGTCGGCACGCTACCTCTACATCTACCTTCGGGATTAATATTAGACCTAAATAATTGTTATTTGGTGCCAGCGTTGAGCATGAACATTATATCTGGATCTTGTTTGATGCGAGACGGTTATTCATTTAAATCAGAGAATAATGGTTGTTCTATTTATATGAGTAATATCTTTAATGGTCATGCACCCTTGAAGAGTGGTCTATTCTTATTGAATCTTGATAGTAGTAACACACATATTCATAATGTTGAAGCCAAAAGATGCAGGGTTGATAATGATAGTGCAACTTATTTGTGGCATTGCCGTTTAGGTCATATCGGTGTAAAGCGCATGAAGAAACTCCATACTGATGGACTTTTGGAACCACTTGATTATGAATCACTTGGTACTTGCGAACCGTGCCTCATGGGCAAGATGACTAAAACGCCATTCTCCGGTACTATGGAGAGAGCAACAGATTTGTTGGAAATCATACATACAGATGTATGTGGTCCGATGAATATTGAGGCTCGTGGCGGATATCGTTATTTTCTCACCTTCACAGATGATTTAAGCAGATATGGGTATATCTACTTAATGAAACATAAGTATGAAACGTTTGAAAAGTTCAAAGAATTTCAGAGTGAAGTTGAAAATCATCGTAACAAGAAAATAAAGTTTCTACGATCTGATCGTGGAGGAGAATATTTGAGTTACGAGTTTGGTGTACATTTGAAAAATTGTGGAATAGTTTCGCAACTCACGCCACCCGGAACACCACAGCGTAATGGTGTGTCCGAACGTCGTAATCGTACTTTACTAGATATGGTGCGATCTATGATGTCTCTTACTGATTTACCGCTATCGTTTTGGGGATACGCTCTAGAGACGGCCGCATTCACGTTAAATAGGGCACCATCAAAATCCGTTGAGACGATGCCTTATGAACTGTGGTTTGGCAAGAAACCAAAGTTGTCGTTTCTGAAAGTTTGGGGCTGCGATGCTTATGTGAAAAAGCTTCAACCTGATAAGCTCGAACCCAGATCCGAGAAATGTGTCTTCATAGGATATCCAAAGGAGACTATTGGATACACCTTCTATCACAGATCCGAAGGCAAGACTTTTGTTGCTAAATTCGGAAACTTTCTGGAGAAGGAGTTTCTCTCGAAAGAAGTGAGTGGGAGGAAAGTAGAACTTGACGAGGTAACTGTACCTGCTCCCTTATTGGAAAGTAGTGCATCACAGAAAACTGTTTCTGTGACACCTGCACCAATTAGTGAGGAAGCTAATGATAATGATCATGAAACTTCGGAACAAGATACTACTGAACCTCGTAGATCAACCAGAGTGAGATCCGCGCCAGAGTGGTACGGTAATCCAGTTCTGGAAGTCATGCTACTAGATCATGATGAACCTACAAACTATGAAGAAGCGATGGTGAGCCCAGATTCCGCAAGATGGCTTGAAGCCATGAAATCTGAGATGGGATCCATGTATGAGAACAAAGTATGGACTTTGGTTGACTTGCCCGATGATCGGCAAGCAATTGAGAATAAATGAATCTTCAAGAAGAAGACTGACGCCGATGGTAATATTACTGTCTACAAAGCTCGACTTGTCGCAAAAGGGTTTCGGCAAGTTCAAGGGATTGACTACGATGAGACCTTCTCACCCATAGCGATGCTTAAGTCTGTCCGAATCATGTTAGCAATTGCCGCATTTTATGATTATGAAATTTGGCAGATGGATGTCAAAACTGCATTCCTGAATGGATTTCTGGAAGAAGAGTTGTATATGATGCAACCAGAAGGTTTTGTCGATCCAAAGGGAGCTAACAAAGTGTGCAAGCTCCAGCGATCCATTTATGGACTGATGCAAGCCTCTCGGAGTTGGAATAAACGCTTTGATAGTGTGATCAAAGCATTTGGTTTTATATAGACTTTTGGAAAAGCCTGTATTTACAAGAAAGTGAGTGGGAGCTCTGTAGCATTTCTGATATTATATGTGGATGACATATTACTGATTGGAAATGATATAGAATTTCGGGATAGCATAAAGGGATACTTGAATAAGAGTTTTTCAATGAAAGACCTCGGTGAAGCTGCTTACATATTAGGCATAAAGATCTATAGAGATAGATCGAGACGTTTAATTGGACTTCCACAAAGCACATACCTTGACAAGATTTTGAAGAAGTTCAAAATGGATCAAGCAAAGAAAGGGTTCTTGCCTGTGTTACAAGGTGTGAAGTTGAGTAAGACTCAATGTCCGACCACTGCAGAAGATAGAGAGAAGATGAAAGATGTTCCCTATGCTTCAGCCATAGGCTCTATCATGTATGCAATGCTGTGTAGCAGACCTGATGTGTGCCTTGCTATAAGTCTAGCAGGGAGGTACCAAAGTAATCCAGGAGTGGATCACTGGACAACAGTCAAGAACATCCTGAAATACCTGAAAAGGACTAAGGATATGTTTCTCGTATATGGAGGTGACAAAGAGCTCATCGTGAACGGTTATGTTGATTCAAGCTTTGACACTGATCCGGACGATTCTAAATCGCAAACCGGATACGTGTTTACATTAAACGGTGGAGCTGTCAGTTGGTGCAGTTATAAACAAAGCCTCGTGGCGGGATCTACGTGTGAAGCGGAATACATAGCATCTTCGGAAGCAGCAAATGAAGGAGTCTGGATGAAGGAGTTCATATCTGATCTAGGTGTCATACCTAGTGCATCGGGTCCAATGAAAATCTTTTGTGACAATACTGGTGCAATTGCCATGGCGAAGGAATCCAGATTTCACAAGAGAACCAAGCACATCAAGAGACGCTTCAATTCCATCCGGGATCTAGTCCAGGTGGGAGATATAGAGATTTGCAAGATACATACGGATCTGAATGTTGCAGAACCATTGAGTAAGCCTCTTCCACGAGCAAAACATGATCAGCACCAAGGCTCCATGGGTGTTAGAATCATTACTGTGTAATCTAGATTATTGACTCTAGTGCAAGTGGGAGACTGAAGGAAATATGCCCTAGAGGCAATAATAAAGTTATTATTTATTTCCTTATATCATGATAAAAGTTTATTATTCATGCTAGAATTGTATTAACCGGAAACATAATACATGTGTGAATACATAGACAAACAGAGTGTCACTAGTATGCCTCTACTTGACTAGCTCGTTAATCAAAGATGGTTATGTTTCCTAACCATGGACAAAGAGTTGTTATTTGATTAACGGTATCACATCGTTAGTTGAATGATCTGATTGACATGACCCATTCCATTAGCTTAGCACCCGATCGTTTGCCAGAGGAACACTTTGTGTGCTCCCAAACATCACAACATAACTGGGTGATTATAAAGGAGCTCTACAGGTGTCTCCAAAGGTACATGTTGGGTTGGCGTATTTCGAGATTAGGATTTGTCACTCCGATTGTCGGAGAGGTATCTCTGGGCCCTCTCGGTAATACACATCACATAAGCCTTGGAAGCATTGCGACTAATGAGTTAGTTGCGGGATGATGTATTACAGAACGAGTAAAGAGACTTGCCGGTAATGAGATTGAACTAGGTATAGGATACCGACGATCGAATCTCGGGCAAGTAACATACCGATGACAAAGGGAACAACGTATATTGTTATGCGGTCTGACCGATAAAGATCTTCGTAGAATATGTAGGAGCCAATATGGGCATCCAGGTCCCGCTATTGGTTATTGACCGGAGACGTGTCTCGGTCATGTCTACATTGTTCTCGAACCCGTAGGGTCCGCACGCTTAAGGTTACGATGGCAGTTATATTATGAGTTTATGCATTTTGATGTACCGAAGGTTGTTCGAAGTCCCGGATGTGATCACGGACATTACGAGGAGTCTCGAAATGGTCGAGACATAAAGATTGATATATTGGAAGCCTATGTTTGGATATCGAAAGTGTTCCGGGTGAAATCGGGATTTTACCGGAGTACCGGGAGGTTACCGGAACCCCCCGGGAGCTATATGGGCCATAGTGGGCCTTAGTGGAAAAGAGAAGAGGCAGCCCAAGATGGGCCGCGCGCCCCTCCCCTCCCTTGGTCCGAACAGGGCAAGGAGAGGGGGCCGGCCACCCTCTCTCTCTTCCCCCCTCCGCGAATCCTATTCCAACTAGGATTGGGGGGGGATCCTACTCCCAGAGGGAGTAGGACTCTCCTGGCGCGCCTCTCCTAGGCCGGCCGCACCCCCCCCTTTAGTCCTTTATATACGGAGGCAGGGGCACCCCAGAAACACACAAGTTGATCCATGTGATCTTATTCTTAGCCGTGTGCGGCGCCCCCAGCCACCATAGTCCTCGATAATATTGTAGCGGTGCTTAGGCGAAGCCCTGCGACGGTAGTACATCAAGATCGTCACCACGCTGTCGTGCTGACGGAACTCTTCCCCGACACTTTGCTGGATCAGATTCCAGGGATCGTCATCGAGCTGAACGTGTGCTAGAACTCGGAGGTGCCGTAGTTTCAGTGCTTGATCGGTCGGGCCGTGGAG
The DNA here is from genome assembly GCF_003073215.2 of Triticum urartu. Classification (NCBI taxonomy): domain Eukaryota; kingdom Viridiplantae; phylum Streptophyta; class Magnoliopsida; order Poales; family Poaceae; genus Triticum; species Triticum urartu. Next base: position 63,183,657 of record NC_053024.1, on the reverse strand, counting down.
ACGTACGACTACATCAACCAAACGCTTCCATTGTCGATCTACAAGGTACGTAGATCACACTCTCCCCTCGTTGCTATACATCACCATGATCTTGCGTGTGCGTAGGAATTTTTTTGAAATTACTACGTTCCCCAACAGGAGTTGCGACCTTTTCCGACCCGAATCATCATGGTTTTCGGCGGAGTTTTGGTGGAGGGCCGCGAGATCCGTCTCGGTGCGCTCACGTTCATCGTCGACGACTCTGCTTGGCTCCAGGAGGCTCCGCTCGACGTGGACGCACTCCCTGTTCGTGGGGCAACGCACTTTAGCGCGTGCGTCCGCGGCGTTCTCCTGCGGCAACCGTCGACCCCCTACCGGTCGGCTCCTGTGTTGTCTTCCCTCCCAGTCTCCCGCCGGCGCAAGCGCTCCGGTCGGTCGAGACTTTAGCGCTGGGTGAGACACGCGGTGGCACGTCAGTCGGCCACCCCTCAAATCACGGCGATCGAGCCCGACGAATCCCTCTACGGCCTGTTCGACTGGCTCCGCAGAGACCGCATCCGAGTGCGACAGCAGCGATCCGGCGGCGAAGGTTCTGATGGTCGATGGACCGCCTAGTCCTCCCGGTTTTCCCTGCATCGACGGAGGCGCGGGTGGAGGCGACCCGTCGCGTGCCCATGAGGAGTATCTTCCCGAGCCTCTCACGTCACTGCAGAGAGAAGAACTTCGCCGCCGGAACGTGGATGCACTGCACACTCCTATCGTTGGAGAAACCCCCGAGGCTCGCGCCTTGGAAGACGCACGCCTGGCAAACTTGGCCGAGCGCACTCGACTGGAGAACCTCCAGCGAGCACTCGACGAGCATGCGCGACAACGGGTTCCCGAATCCAGTCGACGTCAGCTCTTCCCGCCCCCGCAGGTATATCGAACTATGATTCAGAATTTAGCAGCTGTGGCCCGTATAGCGGAGTCGATTCAGCCTTCCCAGTCGGAGGCTGGCAGAGGCTTGCTGCAGATCAGAGCGTTACTCCGGGCAGCAGGAGAGCAGAATTCCGCTATTTCTCAGTCGCGGAACAGGATTCACAGCAGATTCGTTGCTGCGGACACAGTCCAGTCGGCTCACATCCCGAGATCGCCCCCGAGGCGTGAGGGACATGGAGACCGGCGTGACGAGTATGGGAACCATGAGCAGTATGATCACCGAGTCGATCGTGACGGTCGACGTCGAGTGCCCACGCCTCCCCCGAGGAGCGGGTCATATGTGCCTCGCCAGCAGGATGACAGGCGCCCTCATAGTGGTGGGCGAAGGATTCCAGTCGACCCCAGAGGGCCAGACTTTGATGCGAGATCCATTCTCGTCCAAGGTTTGGTCGACAGGAACAGGGCTCACCGAGAAGGTCACGACAGAGATGCACCTACCTGAAGGAAATATGCCCTAGAGGCAATAATAAAGTTATTATTTATTTCCTTATATCATGATAAATGTTTATTATTCATGCTAGAATTGTATTAACCGGAAACATAATACTTGTGTGAATACATAGACAAACAAAGTGTCACTAGTATGCCTCTACTTGACTAGCACGTTAATCAAAGATGGTTATGTTTCCTAACCATAAACAAAAAGAGTTGTTATTTGATTAACGGGATCACATCATTAGGAGAATGATGTGATTGACATGACCCATTCCATTAGCTTAGCACCCGATCGTTTAGTATGTTGCTATTGCTTTCTTCATGACTTATACATGTTCCTATGACTATGAGATTATGCAACTCCCGTTTGCCAAAGGAACACTTTGTGTGCTACCAAACGTCACAACGTAACTGGGGTGATTATAAAGGAGCTCTACAGGTGTCTCCAAAGGTACATGTTGGGTTGGCGTATTTCGAGATTAGGATTTGTCACTCCGATTGTCGGAGAGGTATCTCTGGGCCCTCTCGGTAATACACATCACATAAGCCTTGCAAGCATTGCAACTAATGAGTTAGTTGTGAGATGATGTATTACGGAACGAGTAAAGAGACTTGCCGGTAACGAGATTGAACTAGGTATGGGATACCGACGATCGAATCTCGGGCAAGTAACATACCGATGACAAAGGGAACAACGTATGTTGTTATGCGGTCTGACCGATAAAGATCCTCGTAGAATATGTAGGAGCCAATATGGGCATCCAGGTCCCGCTATTGGTTATTGACCGGAGACGTGTCTCGGTCATGTCTACATTGTTCTCGAACCCGTAGGGTCCGCACGCTTAAGGTTTCGATGACAGTTATATTATGAGTTTATGAGTTTTGATGTACCGAAGGAGTTCGGAGTCCCGTATGAGATCGGGGACATGACGAGGAGTCTCGAAATGGTCGAGACGTAAAGATTGATATATTGGACGACTATATTCGGACATCGGAAAGGTTCCGAGTGATTCGGGTATTTTTCGGAGTACCGGGTAGTTACGGGAGAAGCAATGGGCCTTGATGGGCTTTAGTGGGAAGAGGAGAAAGGGCCAAGGGGCTGCTGCGCCCCCCCTCCCCTCTAGTCCGAATTGGACTAGGGAAAAGGGGGCCGGCCACCTCTCCTTCTCCTCCACTTCCTTCTCCCTTCCTCCCCTCTTGGTGGACTCCTACTAGGAATTGGAGTCCTAGTAGGACTCCACATCCTGGCCGCACCTATTGCCTTGGCCGGCCTCCTCCTCCTCCATCCTTTATATACTGAGGCAAGGGGCACCCCATGAACACAAGTTGATCCACGTGACCTTTCTCTTAGCCGTGTGCGGCGCCCCAGCCACCATAGTCCTCGATAATATTGTAGCGGTGCTTAGGCGAAGCCCTGCGGTAGTAGTACATCAAGATCGTCACCACGCTGTCGTGCTGACGGAACTCTTCCCCGACACTTTGCTGGATCAGAGTCCAGGGATCGTCATCGAGCTGAACGTGTGCTAGAACTCGGAGGTGCCGTAGTTTCGGTGCTTGATCGGTCGGGCTATGGAGACGTACGACTACATCAACCAAACGCTTCCGTTGTCGATCTACAAGGTACGTAGATCACACTCTCCCCTCGTTGCTATGCATCACCATGATCTTGCGTGTGCGTAGGAATTTTTTTTGAAATTACTACGAAACCCAACAGTGGTGTCAGAGCCTAGGTTTTTATGGTTTGATGTTATATGCACGAGTAGAACACAAGTGAGTTGTGGGCGATATAAGTCATACTGCTTACTAGCATGTCATACTTTGGTTCGGCGGTATTGTTGGATGAAGCGGCCCGGACCGACATTACGCGTACGCTTACGCGAGACCGGTTCTCCCGACGTGCTTTGCACATAGGTGGCTTGCGGGTGACAGTTTCTGCAACTTTAGTTAAATCGAGTGTGGCTACGCCCGGTCCTTGCGAAGGTTAAAACAGCACCAACTTGACAAACTATCGTTGTGGTTTTAATGCGTAGGTAAGATTGGTTCTTGCTTAAGCCCGTAGCAGCCACGTAAAAACTTGCAACAACAAAGTAGAGGACGTCTAACTTGTTTTTGCAGGGCATGTTGTGATGTGATATGGTCAAGACATGATGCTAAATTTTATTGTATGAGATGATCATGTTTTGTAACCGAGTTATCGGCAACTGGCAGGAGCCATATGGTTGTCGCTTTATTGTATGCAATGCAATCGCGCTGTAATGCTTTACTTTATCACTAAGTGGTAGCGATAGTCGTGGAAGTATAAGATTGGCGAGACGACAACGATGCTACGATGGAGATCAAGGTGTCGCGCCGGTGACGATGGTGATCATGACGGTGCTTCGAAGATGGAGATCACAAGCACAAGATGATGGTGGCCATATCATATCACTTATATTGATTGCATGTGATGTTTATCTTTTATGCATCTTATCTTGCTTTGATTGACGGTAGCATTATAAGATGATCTCTCACTAATTATCAAGAAGTGTTCTCCCTAAGTATGCACCGTTGTGAAAGTTCTTCGTGCTGAGACACCACGTGATGATCGGGTGTGATAGGCTCTACGTTCAAATACAACGGGTGCAAAACAGTTGCACATGCGGAATACTCAGGTTATACTTGATGAGCCAAGCATATACAGATATGGCCTCGGAACACGGAGACCGAAAGGTCGAGCGTGAATCATATAGTAGATATGATCAATATAGTGATGTTCACCAATGAAACTACTCCATCTCACGTGATGATCGGACATGGTTTAGTTGATTTGGATCACGTAATCACTTAGAGGATTAGAGGGATGTCTATCTAAGTGGGAGTTCTTAAGTAATATGATTAATTGAACTTAAATTTATCATGAACTTAGTCCTGGTAGTATTTTGCAAATTATGTTGTAGATCAATAGCTCGCGTTGTTGTTTCCCTGTGTTTATTTTGATATGTTCCTAGAGAAAATTGTGTTGAAAGATGTTAGTAGCAATGATGCAGATTGGATCCGTGATCTGAGGTTTATCCTCATTGCTGCAAGGAAGAATTATGTCCTTAATGCACCGCTAGGTGACGGACCTATTGCAGGAGCAGATGCAGACGTTATGAACGTTTGGCTAGCTCAATATGATGACTACTTGATAGTTTAGTGCACCATACTTAATGGCTTAGAATTGGGACTTCAAAGACGTTTTGAACGTCATGGAGCATATGAGATGTTCCAGGAGTTGAAGTTAATATTTCAAGCAAATACCCGAGTTGGAAGATATGAAGTCTCCAACAAGTTCTATAGCTAAAAGATGGAGGAGAATCGCTCAACTAGTGAGCATATGCTCAGATTGTCTGAGTACTACAATTGCTTGAATCAAGTGGGAGTTAATCTTCTAGATAAGATAGTGATTGACAGAATTCTCTAGTCACCATCACCAAGTTAGTAGAACTTCATGATGAACTATGATATGCAAGGGATAACGGAAATGATTCCCAAGCTCTTCGTAATGCGGAAATTGACGAAGGTAGAAATCGAGAAAAACATCAAGTGTTGATGGTAGACAAGACCACTAGTTTCAAGAAAAGGGCAGAGGGAAGAAGGGGAACTTCAAGAAGAACAGCAAGCAAGTTGCTGCTCAAGTGAAGAAGCCCAAGTCTGGTCCTAAGCCTGAGACTAAGTGTTTCTACTGCAAAGGGACTGGTCACTGGAAGCGGAACTACCCCAAGTGATTGGCAGATAAGAAGGATGGCAAGTGAACATAAGTATATTTGATATACATGTTATTGATGTGTACTTTACTAGTGTTTATAGCAACCCCTCAGTATTTGATACTAGTTCAGTTGCTAAGATTAGTAACTCGAAACGGGAGTTGCAGAATAAACAGAGACTAGTTAAGGGTAAAGTGACGATGTGTGTTGGAAGTGGTTCCAAGATTGATATGATCATCATCGCACACTCCCTATACTTTCGGGATTAGTGTTGAACCTGAATAAGTGTTATTTAGTGTTTGCGTTAAGCATGAATATGATTTGATCATGTTTATTGTAATACGGTTATTCATTTAAGTAAGAGAATAAATTGTTGTTCTGTTTACATGAATAAAACCTTATATGGTTACACACCCAATGAAAATAGTTCATTGGATCTCGATCGTAGTGATACACATAATCATAATATTGAAACCAAAAGATGCAAAGTTAATAATGATGGTGCAACTTATTTGTGGCACTACCGTTTAGGTCATATTGGTGTAAAGCACATGAAGAAACTCCATGCTGATGGGCTTTTGGAATCACTTGATTATGAATCAGTTGATGCTTGCGAACCATACCTCATGGGCAAAGATGACTAAGACTCTGTTCTTCGGAACAATGGAGCGAGCAACAGATTTGTTGGAAATCATACATACTGATGTATGTGGTCCGATGAATATTGAGGCTCGCGACAGGTATCATTATTTTCTGATCTTCACAGATGATTTGAGAAGATATGGGTATATCTGCTTGATGAAACATAAGTCTGAAACATTTGAAAAGTTCAAAGAATTTCAGAATGAAGTGGAAAATCATCGTGACAAGAAAATAAAAGTTTCTACGATATGATCGCAGAGGTAAAATATTTGAGTTACGAGTTTGGTATTTAATTAAAACAATGTGAAATAGTTTCACTACTCACGCCACCTGGAACACCATAGTGTAATGGTGTGTCCGAACGTCATAACCGTACTTTATTAGATATGGTGTGATCTATGATGTCTCTTACCGATCTACCACTATCATTTTGGGGTTATGCATTAGAGACAGCTGCATTCACGTTAAAAGGGCACCATCTAAATCTGTTGAGACGACACCGTATGAACTATGGTTTGGCAAGAAACCAAAGTTGTCGTTTCTTGAAGTTTGGGGTTGCGATGCTTATATGAAAAAGTTTCATCCTGATAAGCTCAAACTCAAATCGGAGAAGTGCATCTTCATAGGATACCCAAAAGAAAATGTTGGGTACGCCTTCTATCATAGATCCGAAGGCAAGTTATTCGTTGCTTAGAATGGATCCTTTCCAAAGAAGGAGTTTCTCTCGAAAGAAGTGAGTGGGAGGAAAGTAGAACTTGATAAGGTAATTGTACCTTCTCCCTTATTGGAAAGTAGTTCATCACAGAAATCTGTTCCTGTGGCTACACCAATTAGTGAGGAAGCTAATGATGATGATCATGTAACTTCAGATCAAGTTACTACCGAATCTCGTAGGTAAACCAGAGTGAGATCCGCACCAGAGTGGTACGGTAATCCTGTTCTGGAGGTCATGCTACTTGACCATGACTAACCTACGAACTATGAAGAAGCGATGGTGAGCCCAGATTCCGCAAAATGGCTTGAGGCCATGAAATCTGAGATGGGATCCATGTATGAGAACAAAGTATGGACTTTGGTTGACTTGCCCGATGATCGGCAAGCAATTGAGAATAAATGGATCTTCAAGAGGAAGACGGACGCTGATAGTAGTGTTACTATCTACAAAGCTAGAATTGTCGCAAAAGGTTTTCGACAAGTTCAAGGTGTTGACTACGATGAGAGTTTCTCACTCGTATCTATGCTTAAGTCTGTCCGAATCATGTTAGCAATTGCCGCATTTTATGAAATCTGGCAAATGGATAAACAAAACTGCATTCCTTAATAGATTTATTAAAGAAGAGTTGTATATGATACAACCAGAAGGTTTTGTCAATCCTAAAGGTGCTAACAAAATATGCAAGCTCCAGCGATCCATCTATGGAATGGTGCAAGCATCTCGGAGTTGGAATATACGCTTTGATAAGTTGATCAAAGCATATAGTTTTATACAGACTTGCGATGAAGCCTGTATTTACAAGAAAGTGAGTGGGAGCACTACAACATTTCTGATAAGTATATGTGAATGACATATTGTTGATCGGAAATAATGTAGAATTATTCTGCAAAGCATAAAGGAGTGTTTGAAAGGAGTTTTTCAAAGAAAGACCTCGGTGAAGCTGCTTACATATTGAGTATCAAGATCTATAGAGATAGATCAAGACACTTGATAAGTTTTTTCAATGAGTACATACCTTGACAAGATTTTGAAGTAGTTCAAAATGGAACAATCAAAGAAAAGGTTTCTTGCCTGTGTTACAAGGTGTGAAGTTGAGTAAGACTCAAAGTCCGACCACGGCAGAAGATACAAATAGAATGAAAGTCATTCCCTATGCCTCAGCCATAGGTTCTATAAAGTATGCCATGCTGTGTACCAAATCTATTGTATACCCTACACTGTGTTAAGCAAGGGAGTACAATAGTGATCTAAGAGTAGATCACTGGACAGCGGTCAAAATTATCCTTAGTGGAATAAGGAAATATTTCTCAATTATGGAGGTGACAAAAAGGTTCGTCGTAAAAAGTTACGCCGATGCAAGTTTTGACACAGATCTGGATGACTCTAAGTCTCGATCTAGAAACATATTGAAAGTGGGAGCAATAAGCTAGAGTAGCTCCGTGCAGAGCATTGTTGACATAGAAATTCGCAAAATACTTACGGATCTGAATGTGACAGACCCGTTGACTAAAATTATCTCACAAGCAAAACATGATCACACCTTAGTACTCTTTGGGTGTTAATCACATAGCGATGTGAACTAGATTACTGACTCTAGTAAACCCTTTGGGTGTTGATCACATATCGATGTGAACTATGGGTGTTAATCACATGGTGATGCGAACTATTGCTGTTAAATCACATAGCGATGTGATCTAGATTATTGACTCTAGTGCAAGTGGGAGACTGAAGGAAATATGCCCTAGAGGCAATAATAAAGTTATTATTTATTTCCTTATATCATGATAAATGTTTACTATTCATGCTAGAATTGTATTAACCGGAAACATAATACTTGTGTGAATACATAGACAAACAAAGTGTCACTAGTATGCCTCTACTTGACTAGCACGTTAATCAAAGATGGTTATGTTTCCTAACCATAAACAAAAAGAGTTGTTATTTGATTAACGAGATCACATCATTAGGAGAATGATGTGATTGACATGACCCATTCCATTAGCTTAGCACCCGATCGTTTAGTATGTTGCTATTGCTTTCTTCATGACTTATACATGTTCCTATGACTATGAGATTATGCAACCCCCGTTTGCCGGAGGAACACTTTGTGTGCTACCAAACGTCACAACGTAACTGGGTGATTATAAAGGAGCTCTACAGGTGTCTCCAAAGGTACATGTTGGGTTGGCGTATTTCGAGATTAGGATTTGTCACTCCGATTGTCGGAGAGGTATCTCTGGGCCCTCTCGGTAATACACATCACATAAGCCTTGCAAGCATTGCAACTAATGAGTTAGTTGTGAGATGATGTATTACGGAACGAGTAAAGAGACTTGCCGGTAACGAGATTGAACTAGGTATGGGATACCGACGATCGAATCTCGGGCAAGTAACATACCGATGACAAAGGGAACAACGTATGTTGTTATGCGGTCTGACCGATAAAGATCCTCGTAGAATATGTAGGAGCCAATATGGGCATCCAGGTCCCGCTATTGGTTATTGACCGGAGACGTGTCTCGGTCATGTCTACATTGTTCTCGAACCCGTAGGGTCCGCACGCTTAAGGTTTCGATGACAGTTATATTATGAGTTTATGAGTTTTGATGTACCGAAGGAGTTCGGAGTCCCGTATGAGATCGGGGACATGACGAGGAGTCTCGGAATGGTCGAGACGTAAAGATTGATATATTGGACGACTATATTCGGACATCGGAAAGGTTCCGAGTGATTCGGGTATTTTTCGGAGTACCGGGTAGTTACGGGAGAAGCAATGGGCCTTGATGGGCTTTAGTGGGAAGAGGAGAAAGGGCCAAGGGGCTGCTGCGCCCCCCCTCCCCTCTAGTCCGAATTGGACTAGGGAAAAGGGGGCCGGCCACCTCTCCTTCTCCTCCACTTCCTTCTCCCTTCCTCCCCTCTTGGTGGACTCCTACTAGGAATTGGAGTCCTAGTAGGACTCCACATCCTGGCCGCACCTATTGCCTTGGCCGGCCTCCTCCTCCTCCATCCTTTATATACTGAGGCCAGGGGCACCCCATGAACACAAGTTGATCCACGTGACCTTTCTCTTAGCCGTGTGCGGCGCCCCAGCCACCATAGTCCTCGATAATATTGTAGCGGTGCTTAGGCGAAGCCCTGCGGCAGTAGTACATCAAGATCGTCACCACGCCGTCGTGCTGACGGAACTCTTCCCCGACACTTTGCTGGATCGGAGTCCGGGGATCGTCATCGAGTTGAACGTGTGCTAGAACTCGGAGGTGCCGTAGTTTCGGTGCTTGATCGGTCGGGCCATGGAGACGTACGACTACATCAACCAAACGCTTCCGTTGTCGATCTACAAGGTACGTAGATCACACTCTCCCCTCGTTGCTATGCATCACCATGATCTTGCGTGTGTGTAGGGATTTTTTTGAAATTACTACGAAACCCAACACTACCAGCAGCAGAGTACATGTTTCGGGGCCAGAGTGCTTTAGTAGAGCCATCAGGGCCGCTGTGATTCCTCCCAACTTCAGGTTGGCGACTGGAGTCGGTAAGTTCACTGGCGATTCCAAGCCCGATACTTGGCTTGAGGACTACCGAGTGGCCGTCTAGATTGGCGGCGGCAATGATGAAGTGGCCATGAAGCACCTGCCTCTCATGTTGGAGGGCTCGGCCAGAGCGTGGCTGAACCAGTTAGCGCCTAGCAGCATTTACACTTGGGAAGATCTCTCCCGAGTGTTCGTCACCACATTTGAAGGCACATGCAAGCGACCGGCAGGGCTGACGGAACTGCGGTCTTGCGTGCAGAAGCCGAATGAAACTTTGAGGGATTACATCCAGAGGTGGATCATGTTACATCACTCGGTGGAGAATGTGCCTGACCACCAAGCAGTGTGTGCCTTCAAGGAAGGCGTCAAGTACAGAGAACTGAATTTGAAATTCGGTCGAACCGGAGATATGTCCCTGAATCGGATGATGGAGATTGCCACCAAGTACGCTAATGGTGAAGATGAGGATCGACTCAGGAGTGGCAAGCTCAAGTCAGTCGCCCAAGAAACCGGAGGAAATTCCAATCGGAAACAGAAGCGGAAAGCTGAGACAGCAGCTCCCGGGGAAGCCTTGGCTTTAACCCAAGGAAAGTTTAAAGGGAAACCTAAAGGACCTTGGAACCCCCAAAAGGTTAAAGACCAGGACGGAAATGATGTGTTGGACTTACCATGTCTCGTCCACACAAAGAAAGATGAAGAGGGTAATTTCATTTACCCGAAACATACCACTCGACAGTGTCGACTCTTGATCTAGCAGTTCCAGGGCAAGCAGCCCAAAGGTAAGGAAAAGGAGTCGGACAAGGTCGAGGACAAAGAAGACAGTGACGACAGATACCCTCAGGTCAATTCCACTCTGATGATTTTTGCCGATGTTGAAAGCAAAAGTCGACTGAAAGTTATTAACCGAGAGGTGAATATGGTCGCTCCGGCGACACCAAGTTATTTGAAATGGTCCCAGACTGCCATCACGTTCGACCAGTCTGATCACCCAACGCATATTGCCACCCCTGGGAGGCAAGCTCTGGTGGTCGACCCAGTGGTTGAAGGCACTCGACTGACCAAAGTCTTGATGGATGGTGGCAGTGGTTTGAAGATATTGTATGCTGAGACGTTGAAAGGGATGGGCATTCCGATGTCCAGACTCAGTGCCAGCAACATGAGTTTCCATGGAGTCATTCCTGGGAAGAAGGCTGAATCACTCGGCCAGATTGCTCTTGATGTGGTTTTCGGTGATTCCAAGAATTACCGCAAAGAGAAGTTGACATTTGAAGTTGTAGACTTCCAGAGTGCCTACCACGCTATTTTGGGCAGGCCGGCTTATGCACGCTTCATGGCCCGACCGTGTTATGTGTATCTCAAATTGAAGATGCCTGGCCCCAAAGGTGTGATCACTATTACGGGCAATTGGAAGAAAGCGGAAGAATGTTTTCAGAAAGGTTCGAAGATCGCCTATGCTCAGATGGCAGTGGTGGAATTGCAGGACTACCAGAAGACTGCATACCCGAGTGATTTGTTGCAAGCCAAGAAGCCCGCTACAGAATCAGCTTTTCAGTCGACTGGCGATACGAAGATAGCTCACATCCACCCGACCGACCCCAGCGCTGCTCCAACTCATATCTCGACAACACTTGACTCCAAATAGGAAGAAGCGCTCATCCGGTTCCTTCGTGAGAAGTGGGACATTTTCGCATGGAAGCCCTCTGACATGCCGGGTGTTCCCAGGGAGCTGGCTGAGCACCGCCTAAGAGTCGACTCAAAAGTAAAACCTGTCAAGGAACATCTCCGACGGTCCGCCGTCCAGAAGAGAAAGGCCATTGGCGAAGAGGTGGCTCGGCTCTTAGCGTCAGAGTTCATCAGAGAAATCTACCACTCCGAGTGGCTCGCCAATATTGTCATGGTCCCCAAGAAGGACAAGTCACTTCGCATGTGCATTGACTTTAAACATATCAATCGGGCCTGCCCAAAAGATCATTTTCCTCTCCCCCGCATCGACCAGATAGTCGACTCGACTGCGGGATGTGAGCGACTGTCTTTTTTAGACGCCTATTCCGGGTACCATCAGATCCGTCTGTATGGGCCTGACGAGATCAAAACAGCTTTCATCACTCCATTCGTGTGCTTCTGTTATGTTACCATGCCATTCGGCCTCAAGAATGCCGGAGCCACATTCATGAGGATGATTCAGAAGTGTTTGCTCACCCAAATCAGTCGGAATGTGGAGGCGTACATGGATGATATTGTGGTCAAGTCACGGAAGGGTTCCGACCTACTGACTGACCTTGCCGAAACCTTTGCCAACCTTAGAAGGTTTGATATCAAGCTTAATCCATCAAAATGCACATTCGGGGTTCCTGGCGGAAAGTTACTCGGTTTTCTCGTTTCCGAACAGGGAATCGACGCCAATCCAGGAAAAGTCGGTACTATACTCCGAATGAAAAGTCCTGTGCGAGTGCACGATGTTCAGAAGCTTACTAGTTGCTTGGCCGCCCTAAGTCGATTCATATCTCATCTCGGTGAAAAGGCATTGCCTCTTTACCGATTGATGAAGAAGTCTGACAAGTTCGAGTGGACTCCTAAAGCTGACGCAGCGTTCGCAGAGCTCAAAGCTCTGCTCTCCACCCAGCCGGTGCTTGCTACCCCAATCAGCAAGGAGCCTTTGCTGCTTTACATTGCAGCCACAGGACAAGTCATCAGTATGGTACTTACGGTCGAGCGGGAAGAAGAAGGGAAAACCTTCAAAGTTCAGCGCCCAGTGTATTATATTTCTGAAGTCTTGACCCCATCGAAGCAAAGATATCCTCATTATCAGAAGCTCGTATATGGGATTTATATGACCACAAAGAAAGTTGCCCACTACTTCTCTGATCATTCCATTACAGTCGTCAGCGATGCTCCGTTGTCAGAGATCTTGCATAACAGGGACGCAACTGGTCGAGTGGCAAAATGGGCGATTGAACTCCTTCCTCTAGATATCAAGTTTGAGGCAAAGAAAGCTATCAAGTCCCAGGCAATCGCGGATTTCGTCGCCGAGTGGATTGAACAGTAACTGCCAACTGGTTCACTCGGAGCATTGGACCATGTTCTTCGACGGTTCCAAGATGCTAAATGGTTCCGGCGCCGGAGTGGTGTTGGTCTCCCCCAGAGGAGATAAACTCAGATATGTTCTTCAAATCCACTTTGATTCCTCTAACAACGAGGCAGAATACGAAGCACTTTTATATGGGTTGCGCATGGCCATTTCACTCGGCGTCCGTCGCCTAATGGTCTATGGCGACTCAGATTTGGTGGTTAATCAAGTGATGAAGGAATGGGACGTCAGAAGTCCAGCCATGACTGGTTATTGCAATGCAGTGAGAAAGCTGGAGAAGAAATTCGAGGGGTTAGAGCTTCATCACATACCCCGACTGAAAAATCAAGTAGCTGATGATCTAGCAAAAATAGGTTCCAAAAGAGAAGCCATTCCCAGCAATGTGTTTTTGGAACACATCCACACACCATCAGTCCAGGAGGATCCCTTCACTGAAGAGGCCTCGCAGCCAAAAAGCGCCACGGATCCGACTGAAGTTGAAGTTCCAGTTGTGGTCTACCTGATCATGGAAGTCTTGGTTATCACTCCCGTCTGGGCAGAACCGTACATTGTGTACATCCTAAGGAAAGAACTCCCAGAAGACGAAGAAGAGGCTCGACAGATCGTCCGTCGATCCAAGGCCTTTACAGTCATAAAGGGACAGTTATACAGAGAAAGCGCGACTGGGGTCGGCCAGAAGTGTATTACACCAGAAGAAGGTCAGATGATCCTTAACGATATCCACTCGGGGACCTGTGGTCATCATGCGTCCTCTCGGACCATTGTGGCTAAAGCATACTGAGCGGGGTTCTACTGGCCAAGAGCCAATGAGATGGCAAAAGAGATAGTCGACAAATGTGAAGGATGTTAGTATTACTCCAATATGCCACACAAGCCCGCGTCAGCCCTGAAAACCATTCCACTCGTCTAGCCCTTTGCTGTTTGGGGGCTGGACATGGTTGGACCACTGAGAACAGGCAGGAGCGGCTTCACTCATGTGCTGGTAGCAGTCGACAAGTTCACCAAATGGATTGAAGCCAAGCCTATCAAGAATCTTGATGCTTGCACCGCTATCAGTTTCATCAGAGAGTTGATATTCAGATATGGAGTTCCACACAGCATCATCACCGACAACGGGTCAAACTTCGATTCTGACAAATTCAGGGCCTTTTGCGCCTCTCAGGGCACTCGAGTCGACTATGCTTCGGTCGCTCACCCCCAGTCGAATGGGTAAGCAGAAAGGGCGAACGGCCTGATTCTCAAAGGACTGAAACCCCGATTGATGCGCGATCTCAAGCACGCAGCAGGTGCATGGGTCGACGAGCTTCCATCAGTCCTTTGGGGATTAAGAACAACCCCGAATCGATTGACCGGAAGAACCCCATTCTTTCTGGTCTACGGAGCCGAGGCAGTCTTACCGAGTGACCTGCTTCACAACGCTCCCCGAGTCGAGCTCTACTCTGAAGATGAAGCAGAACAAGCCCGGCAGGACGCAGTCGACCTCCTAGAAGAAGAAAGAGAAATGGCCTTGATTCGATTGACCATCTATCAGCAAGACTTGCGTCGATTCCATGCCAGAAACGTGAAGAGCCGAGCCTTCCAAGAAGGAGACTTAGTCCTCCGAGTGGATCAGCAGAAACCACACAAGCTCGCTCCTACTTGGGAAGGCCCCTTCATAGTCACCAGAGTCCTCCACAATGGAGCATACCACCTCTACAATGTCGATCGCCAGATTGATGGGCCACAAGCCTGGAATGCGGAGCTACTCCGCCCCTTTTATACTTGAGTTATCATTCAGATAAGATGTAATAAGAAAAAGCTCTTGTAGTTTATTTATCAAAGACAAGAGCATTATAATTTTCCCAGTGATTATTATTGTTTTTGTTTACGTAAGAAATCCCCCAGTGGGTGGCTTAGTTGCGAATCTGCTTCGCCTAAGTTTATAAAAACGATTTCCTACCGAGTGGTGAGCCAGCCTCCCACTCGGAGTCTTAGCTGCGAATCCGTTTCGCCTAAGTTTGAAAAAAAATCCTACCGAGTGGAGAGCAGCCCTCCCACTCGGGGGCTTAGCTGCAGTCCAGTACTCGCCTAAGTTCTCTCGCTTGAGGACTTAGCTGCAGTCAGGCACTCGCCTAAGTTTGAAAAAATCCTACCGAGTGGAGAGCAGCCCTCCCACTCGGGGGCTTAGCTGCAGTCCAGTACTCGCCTAAGTTCTCCCGCTTGAGGACTTAGCTGCAGTCAGGCACTCGCCTAAGTTTGAAAAAATCCTACCGAGTGGAGAGCAGCCCTCCCACTCGGGGGCTTAGCTGCAGTCTAGTACTCGCCTAAGTTCTCTCTCTTGAGGACTTAGCTGCAGTCAGGCACTCGCCTAAGTTTGGAAAAATCCTACCGAGTGGAGAGCATCCCTCCCACTCGGGGGCTTAGCTGCAGTCCAGTACTCGCCTAAGTTTGAAAAACAAAAAATCCTACCGACTGGAGAGTAGCCCTCCCACTCGGAGGCTTAGCTGCAGTCCAGTGCTCGCCTAAGTTCTCTCGCTTGAGGACTTAGCTGCAGTCAGGCACTCGCCTAAGTTTGAAAAATCCTACCGAGTGGAGAGCAGTCCTCCCACTCGGGGGCTTAGCTGTAGTCCGGTACTCGCCTAAGTTTTCTCGTTTGAAGACTTAGCTGCGGTCAGGTACTCGCCTAAGTACGAAACACATCCCGCTCTGTAGTAACAAGCTGCAGATCGACGGCCACCTCCCCCTTGGAGAGCTTCGCCACAAATACAACGTGCACTCCATCCTGCTCTGCAGTAACGAGGTGCAGGTAGACTGCTACCTTCCCCTTCGGAGCCGCGCCACAAGTACAAAAAAGTTGTCTCGAAAGAAGAACTATTTCCACTCGACGGGGGATTCATAAAGATATTCAACAAAAACCAAGTTCAGATAAATCCTAAAGGGTCCGGACCACAGGTCAAAGTGCTCAGGCATTCAGCCCGAAAGAGTTTAACGGTTACAAAAACCACTCGGCATTCCGAGGCAAATTTAAGGTGGGGCATAAAAGTTTGTTCACTCCGCAGGAGGAGGGCTGGCAGGCTCAACGAACTCGTCCAGGTCGACGCCATCGGCAATCCGAGTGGCGGCAGCAATGAAAGTCTCCATAAAAGTTCGGAAGTCGTGCTTCTGGGTGTTGGCGACCCTGATTGCGGCCAGCTTATCTTGTCGCACCTCCTTGCAGTGGACACGAACCAAAGACAGAGCCACATCAGCGCCACACCGAGCAGAAGACTTCTTCCACTCCTGCACTCGATCAGGGATTCCGTTAAGTCGAGTCATCAGAGACTCAAGATCGTTTTGGAGTGTGGCCTCTGGTCAAAGTGCCGGGTCGATCCGTGACATGGCGACCTTCAGTCGAGCCAAGTAGTCCACGACACCGTCGATGCGAGATTCCAGTCGGAGCAGATTCATGGCAGTTTCATCTTTCACGGGAGAGTTGATTGGATCCAAACCTGGTTCGATCCGCCCAGTCTCCTCTTCAAAGTCCTGGCAAAACTCTGCATTCACGATCCAAGGATAAGTCAATTTTCATACACTGAGTCGACACAAAAAAAAATTAGTCAGAATAGAATGAGCACCTTCAAGCTTGATGAACAACTTCTTGGCAAGACTTCTCAGATAGCTCTCCAGATCATCCCTCCTGCGAGCAATGCTTTCCATTTTCTCGCCCTGGACGAGATTCGCCTTCTTCCAGCACGAGCACTCCTTGTTGGATTCATTCAGAGCAGACTTCAGCCTGGTATTCTCTTCTTCCAACTGGCCGACCGAAGCCAGCTTCTGTTCGGCCAGAGCGACTCTGTCGTCAGCTTCCTTTCGGGCAGCAGCCAGATCCTGGTCCTTCTTTTCCAGAGCTTCTCTCAGCTTTTCTGCAAAGAAATGGTGCTTGATTCAGAAAGAGCAGAAGGGTACTCAAGCCCAAGGCAAACCAGTCGACAAACTCGTCTAACCATTGGCACCATCCTTAGCCTTTTGCAGCTCTGTCTTGGCCAGCTCCAAGTCAAGGTTCAGTTGGATCTGCTGTTTCTCCAAATCAGCAAAGCGAGCTCCCAGATCACAAGATTTCTGCAATCAAAGAGGAGAAGTTATTTTACAGCGAAAAACAACAAAGGCAATAAATACTAAGACTACGGTCGACTGCCCACAGTCCACCATAGTCTCGGGGACTACACCCAGTGGGTGCACTTTGCGTGCCCCCACCGGTTCTGATCCCACTCGACCGGCCCGCCGAAGTCGAGTCCAGGAAGTAAAAAAAGGTAGACAGAGAGAAAGTATAACTCAGACTACAGTCGACTGCCAGCAGTCCACCGTAGTCTCGGGGACTACACCCAGTGGGTGCACTTTGCGTGCCCCCACCGGTTCTGATCCCACTCAACCAGACCGAGTGGAAGAGACAAACTACCAGTTTGGTTTATACATTCGAAAAAATACAACGACTACAATCGACTGCCAGCAGTCCACCATAGTCTCGGGGACTACACCCAGTGGGTGCACTCAGCGTGCCCCCACCGGTTCAAAATTTCAATCGACGCACCCAGTGGGTGTATAGATGCAAAGATTTTTGGAAAAGAGTCTTCAGATAACATATCCTAACAAAACAAGCAGTGACCAATTAACCTGAACATTGCTTTGGAGGGCCGAGCTGGCGTCGTAGGCAGCCTGACTGGCGTCCCGCACCATCCTCATCTTCTCCATCATGATGCCCGCCTGACGTATGGCTTCCTTGGCAGCATTCGCTTCGTCCTCCGGGACATGATGGGTCACAAAAACTGAAGGTGGGTCGACAGGAGCCTGAGCAGTCAACGAAGAGGGCAAGGCACTCGACAGTGGCACAGCAAAGGTAACAGAACCCTGATTGGCGTCGCCAGTGTCCTGAACAACTGGTTCCGTCCTTGGCGTCGACTGTGGCGCCTCGCTTGTAGGAGCCTGCCTATTTTTCCTCGTCAAAGGGCTCTTGGGCTCTTCATCATCATCAAGGAGGTCAATAACGTTGGGAGCTATGCAAAGTTCAATCGTCAAAATCACATCACCCAATGGTACACGTTGCAGTTGAATCGACCAAAATAAAGATAGTATGGCAGGAGTCATACCCAGTTTTGACGTGACCGCATCCTCCATCACCTCATCATCATCCCTGTAAGCTGAGGTCCTAGAAGTGGCAGCGCTGGCAGTTCCAAAGTTCGTCCGGTTAAAACAAGAAAAACAAACGACGCTGAGCGTCGAGTGTATACAGAGGAAGACACTTACGCAGAAGCGACGGGGATGTCAATCTTAATCTTCGGCAACGCCTTCCGGATTTTCGGCTCCGCAACTTTGGGGTGCTTGGGCGCTTTCTCGGTCGGGGTTGGTGAAGAGATCCGAGGACGCTTCGAAGATTGACCAGCTTGAGCAATCGCCTTTTCACGGACGCTCGGTCGTTCTTGGGCAAGTTTGGATCGCCTCTCCCTGCGAGGAGGTGACTCGACTTCTTCTTCGTCGCTTGAGTCTTCGCTTTCTCCATCCTCTTCACCATCAGAAGTCCACTCGCCACTGTCGCCGCCACTCGCCTCACCTTCCAAGTCTTGCCCTTGCTCTCCATTGGGCATCAAGTACATTTCAGTGAGGGCCTGAAAAAATAACAATCAAAAGACATTCAGTCGACCGCAAACGGGACATCACATGGAGAGTCGGAAAGTTACTTACAGAAACATACCTGCTCCGGCTGACGCGAGTTGTCGAATGGAGTCACCCTCCTGGATCCCCGAGGGTTGTCTTTGTTGCCAGTGATTCCTCTCAACCAGCTCTCCAAGGTATCCTCACTGACCTCCTCCGGGTGGATGTGAGTGGTATCTTCGAGCCCAGAATACATCCACATCGGATGATCGCGCGCCTGAAGGGGTTGGATGCGTCGACCGAGAAAGACCTCCAGCAGATCCATCCCGGTCACTCCGTCGCGGACGAGCTGGACGACCTGTTCGACCAGTTCCTTGACCTGTGCCTTCTCTTCTGGAACTATCTTCAGGGGAGCAGGCTTCTCCACTCGAGCCAAGGAGAAAGGAGGAAGCCCAGTCGACTGGCCAGGGGTCGGCTGATCCTTGAAGTAAAACCAAGTCGACTGCCAGCCCCGGACCGAGTCAGGAAGGATCATCGCTGGGAAAGTACTTTTGCTCCTCATCTGGATCCCCAGACCACCGCACATCTGGATCACCCAAGTCCTCTCGTCACTCGACTTGGTCTTTTTGACCGACTGGGAACGGCAAGTGAAGATATGTTTGAAGAGCCCCCAGTGCGGTCGACAGCCCAAGAAGTTTTCGCACATAGACACGAAAGCGGCCAGATAGACTGTGGTATTCGGAGTAAAATGGTGGAGCTGAGCCCCAAAGAAGTTCAAAAAACCCCGGAAGAAAGGGTGGGGAGGCAGCGAGAACCCACGATCTATGTGAGTTGCTAAGAGGACGCACTCACCCTCTCTGGGCTGCGGCTCAATTTCGTCTCCCGGGAGCCGAGCCGACTTGTGGGGGATAAATCCCCCTTCCACCAGGTCGTCGAGGTCGTCCTGCGTGATTGCCGAGCGGATCCAGTCGCCCTGGATCCAGCCCACCGGCAGGCCGGACCTCGACGAGGATCCGCCTCGGTTGGTCCGCTTGCCTTTCACCTTCGCGGTTGCCTTCTTCGCCGTTCCAGCGCCGCTGTCTTGTCCTTCCCCATGGTGGCAGTTCGAGCTCGAGCGGAGATCCGACGACGAGACGGGAGCAAGGGTGGCAGAGAAATCGGGAGAAAATAGAGAGAGAATGGTGGCGTGCGGAACAGAGCCCCGCCCCAACGCCTTATATGAGGCTGCTTTCGAGTGGCTGACTGGTAGGCCCGGACGGCCCTGCCAAATCCCGTGGCGATCGCGCGCGCGATACGTGGCGAAAAAGGTGGCGCGGGGATCGAGGCGGCTCCGCGCTATCCCATCCGTTTACTGCGGCCTCTCCCGTCCTGCGCGCTTCCCGAAATTTGGATCCCACGAAATCCGCGGGCAGCAGAACAACTCGTCGGACCGAAGATCTCCTCCGCACCATCACTCAGAACTCTTCAAGTATAAGAACTCACTCAACAAAACCTAAGGATGGATCAAGGCGACTGGAAAGAAATTTGTTGTCATCACTCTGGTCCATTGATCCGAAACAAGGTATGCTCACGACATGAAAAATGAGTCGGAGATGTGCTCAAACCCTTTCCCACTCAAACCTCGATCCATTCGGGGGCTAATGATGAAGCTATGTACCTAGGGTAGGGTCGTGGACCTGTCCAAACTGACCTACCCAAGGACACCTCCAGAAGAAATCACATTTCAATCGACTTGGCGGTGTTTCACTTGACGGACTCGAAGACACTCGACCAAGAAGCAACCACTTGACCAAGATCCAACCACCCGACGGCCAGGAGACCTGAAGTCACTCCGCACGCTAACAGTCGGTCATTAAGTAGCTTTTATGGTCATCATAGCACTTTATTAGGGGCGTTACCAGTAACGCCCGACCTTAATGTACTTAAAACCCTGCATAACTGAGGGCCGGAGGGGTCTGGCGGACTCTATATAAGCCACCCCCTCCTCAGTGTAAAGGGTTTGCATCCCTGTAATTCATACTCTCATAATCCAGTCGACCGCCTCCGGGCTTCGAGACGTAGGGCTATTACTTCCTCCGAGAAGGGCCTGAACTCGTAAACCTTGCGTTCTTACAACTTCTCCATAGCTAAGATCTTGCCTCTCCATACTTACCCCCCTACACTACTGTCAGACTTGGAACCACGACACCCCTCCCCCTGTGCCCATGGTATCTCTAGAGCGTAGTTATGTACGCGAAGTACTGGCGTCGCCTTTTTGCGAGGGTTGGGGTTGGGGCCGCATTACTACACCTGCTCGGATCATGCCAGGTGGTCTTGTTGTAGGTTACTCCGGGCGCGCTTGACGGTGTCCGGTCATTTAGTGGCCGGACTGAAGAACTGCCTGGAGAGGCTATTTTGTACTTCCGCTGCAAGGGCCGCCGTGTGCTCCTCCGTTCGGAGGGAGCGTTCGGTGTTTCCATTGACCGTAATTACTCCTCGAGGGCCTGGCATCTTGAGCTTAAGGTATGCGTAGTGCGGTACCGCATTGAACTTAGCGAATGCGGTTCGCCCGAGCAGTGCGTGATAACCACTGCGAAACGGGACTATGTCGAAGATTAACTCCTCGCTTCGGAAATTATCCAGAGATCCGAAGACCACTTCAAGTGTGACTGGGCCAGTACAGTTGGCCTCTACACCTGGTATTACGCCTTTAAAGGTCATTTTGGTGGGCTTAATCCTGGAGGGATCTATACCCATTTTCCGCACTGTATCCTGGTAAAGCAGGTTCAGGCTACTGCCGCCGTCCATAAGGACTCTAGTGAGATGAAATCCATCAATAATTGGGTCTAGAACCAATGCGGCGAATCCGCCATGACGGATGCTAATGGGATGGTCCCTTCGATCAAAGGTGATCGGGCAGGAGGACCATGGGTTGAAATTTGGGGCGACTGGCTCTACCGCGTATACGTCCCTTAACGCACGCTTCCGCTCCCTTTTGGGGACATGGGTTGCGTATATCATGTTCACAGTCCGCACTTGTGGGGGAAAACCCTTCTGTCCACTGTTGTTCGGCGGCCGGGGCTCCTTGTCGTCATCGCTATGCAGCCCCATGTCTTCATTTTCGGCGTTTAGCTTGCCTGCCTGCTTGAACACCCAACAATCCCTGTTGGTGTGATTGGCTAGCTTTTCAGGGGTGCCATGTATCTAGCACGAGCAGTCGAGTATTCGGTCCAAACTGGACGGGCCCCTAGGATTCCTTTTGAATGGCTTCTTCCGCTGGCCGGATTTAGAGCCTCTGAATCCGGCATTAACAGCCGTATCCTCAGCATTGTCGCCGTTAATGCGGCGCTTCTGCTTGTTGCGATGCGACCTGCCACTACTGTCCCTGGTGTCCGAATTACCAGGGTTTTTGGTCATATTGTTGCTACGAGCAAGCCAGCTGTCTTCTCCCGCGCAAAAGCGGGTCATGAGTGTCGTGAGTGCTGCCATAGATTTCGGCTTTTCCTGTCCAAGGTGACGGGCCAGCCACTCGTCATGGATATTGTGTTTGAAGGCTGCTAGGGCCTCAGCGTCCGGACAGTCGACTATTTGATTTTTCTTTGTTAAGAACCGTGTCCAGAATTGCCTGGTCGATTCCTCTGGCTGCTGAATTACGTGACTTAGGTCATCGGCGTCTGGGGGTCGCACATAAGTGCCCTGGAAATTGTCGAGGAATGCGGCTTCCAGGTCCTTCCAACAACTGATTGATCCTGTTGGCAAGCTGTTAAGCCAATGCCGAGCTGGTCCTTTAAGCTTGAGTGGGAGGTATTTGATGGCGTGGAAATCATCGCCGCGGGCCATGTGGATATGAAGGAGATAATCCTCGATCCATACCGCAGGATCTGTTGTGCCATCATATGATTCGATGTTTACGGGTTTGAAACCCTCGGGGATTTGATGACCCATTATTTCGTCTGTAAAGCAGAGTGGGTGTGCGGCACCACTGTACTGGGCTATATCGTGACGTAGCTTCAATGAGCCTTGTCTACTGTGTTCGGCTCCGCCGAATTTGTGGTCGGCGTGACGGTTACCGTCTCGAGCCGTGGGGAGCCCACGCGATCCGTAGATCGATCTTGTTTGCCTTGCCTTGTCCTCCAACATGTCTCGTAAGTTCGGCGCATATTCCCCTGCCTTGATACGGGGTGCGGCTTGAGTGGAGGGCCGAGAGGCCTCTCTATCGCGACCACGAGGTGGCCGGTCGGCTGCATCAAGTGCTTCCTCCTCTAATTGGGGTAGCAACCTGCGCTTTGGGTAGCTCTTGGAGGGGCGTTCGAGTTTATGCTCTTCGGCCGCAAGGACTTTAGTCCATCTGTCGACTAGCAAATCTTGATCAGCTTTAAGTTGTTGCTGTTTTTTCTTGAGGCTTCTTGCCATGGCCATAAGCCTGCGTTGAAAACGCTTTTGCTCGACGGGATCCTCTGGCACGACGAATTCGTCGTCGTCGAGGCTTGCCTCGTCTTCGAAGGGAGGCATATAATTATCGTCCTCGACCTCTCTGTCTGCCGCTCTCTCATGAGGGCTGGTTTCTCCATCCTCCTATGCTAAATCTTGCTGGAGGGGGTTTTCTTCGGCGCTTTCCAGAGTATTATTATCTCCCGTGCTGGAATCACCGTGTTTGTTTTGGCGGGATTTTGAGCGGCGCCGCTGACGCCGGCGCTTAGGCTGTTTCTTGGAAGGGTCATCATCCGCTGTTCCATCGCCATCTCCCTCTTTTGGGGTGTCCACCATGTATATGTCATATGGAGAGGTGGCTTTCCAGGGCCTAGTAGGCGCTGGTTCTTCATCATCTCCTTCATCGGCGTCCATACCGTCGATATCTTCGGAGTCGAAGTCGAGCATGTCGGTTAAGTCGTCGACAGTGGCTACAAAGTGGGTGGTGGGTGGGATTTGAATTTCTTCATCGTCCGTACCCCAACCTTGTTGACCGTAGTCCGGCCAGGGCTCTCCTGATAAAGAGAGAGACTTCAGTGACTTCAGGATATCGCCAAAAGGCGAGTGCTGAAAGATGTCCGCGGCAGTGAACTCCATGATCGGCGCCCAATCGGATTCGATCGGCAGGGGCACGGGGGGCTCGGAGTCCGAAGAGGAGTCCGGCTCCTTGGAGTCACGGGTCTCGCGGAGTACGGGGCTGGTGCTTGGCTCAATCGCCGTTGGGGTTGCAGCCCCCGAGGTGGCGTCCAACCGCCCATCCTCGATCGGCGCAGTTGGCTCCGAATTAAGGGTCGGAGCCGATGCGGATGCGGCCTCCAGGGCACTGTTCGGCGGCAGAGCTAGATCATGCTCATCGTGACAGTGCGGCGCGCTCGGCAGTGGCTCGAATCCGTCGAAGATCAAGTCCCCGCGGATGTCACCCGTGTAGTTTAAATTTCTGAATCTGACCTGACGGCCAGGGGCGTAGCTTTCGATCTGCTCCAGACGGCCAAGCGAATTGGCCCGCAGTGCGAAGCCGCCGAAGACGAAGATCTGTCCAGGGAGGAAGGTCTCACCCTGGACTGCATCGCTATCGATGATCGTAGGAGCCATCGAGCCTGACGGCGACGACACAGAGGAACTCTCAATGAAAGCACCAATGTCGGTGTCAAAACCGGCGGATCTCGGGTAGGGGGTCCCGAACTGTGCGTCTAGGCCGGATGGTAACAGGAGACAAGGGACATGAAGTTTTACCCAGGTTCGGGCCCTCTCGATGGAGGTAAAACCCTACGTCCTGCTTGATTAATATTGATGATATGGGTAGTACAAGAGTTGATCTACCACGAGATCGAGGAGGCTAAACCCTAGAAGCTAGCCTATGGTATGATTGTTGATATGTATGTTGTCCTACGGACTAAAACCCTCCGGTTTATATAGACACCGGGTAGGGTTAGGGTTACATAGAGTCGGTTACAATGGTAGGAGATTTGCATATCCATATCGCCAAGTTTGCCTTCCACGTCAAGGAAAGTCCTTCCCGGACACGGGACGAAGTCTTCAATCTTGTATCTTCATAGTCCAGGAGTCCGGCTGAAGGTATAGTCCGGCCATCCGAACACCCCCTAATCCAGGACTCCCTCGGGGAGTCAAATTTATGTTACTTTGTGTGTGTCCTGTTGGTGTGCCCTGGAGTGGCTTGGAGTATGTAAGAGCAACTCTATTAGAGTTATCATATCCACTCAGGCCTCTTTTGGTTCAACAAGATGTCATTTGGTTGACACCAAAGGAATTTTTCCATTGAGTGTAGACTCTTTTTTATTTTTCTATGAAATGTGGAGGATAGGAACCAATCCTATGTAGGAATAGGAATCCATTCCTATGAACCAAATGGCTCTAAAGGAAAAAATCCTATAAGAATCCTATCCTCTAGAATTCCTATGAAATTCCTTTAAACCAAAGGAGACCTCAAACTGCATAATAACTATCATACTGATCACGGAGCACAAAAAATAACAGCTCTCTAGTATCCACCTCTCAAACGCCATATTTGGAGACCGCGGGGGACTCGTTTGGAGCTCACTCCGAACCCAATTGCCAGCAGGGGAGCGAAGTTTTAGCTTCGTCCTCCTCGTGCCACAGGTAGGTTTTGAAGCAGCACAGCCTCCACACACCACCGCGCCGGGGTAGACGTGGCCGTCAACCATTTGGCCATTAACACCATGGCCGCTCATGTGAGCCCACTAGTTTTTACACCTAATTCCATTTTGCATCATCTGTTCGAGTTACAGTTTTACAACTTCAATATGCATCATCTGTTGAAGTTGTCACATTTTTTTAAGATGTAAAAGCATATTTTAGAGATGTAAATTTTTACATCTTCTATTTTACATCTCCAAATTTATGCTCTTACGCCTCCATACATACATACAAAGTAGCTAAGCCAACATGGCATGACCTTGTGCATTATACATGCCCACTTCGTACAAGTTTTACCACAGATTTGACACTGCGGCAGAACGCACATGTTGACCAAGCAGAAGGGGATCATGGTCAAAGCTTATCGCGACACCTCGCGTTGACCAGGCGAAACGAAGGCAGCTCGGAGCTAGCTAGACGACGAGCGTTGCGCGGAGCAGAGCAACCACGTGCGCGCGCGCCGCAGCAGCCTACAGGCTCACTCCGCCGCGGCGGCGCCGTCCTTGCGCCGGCCGAACTTGTGCACGGCGAGGTGGAGCTCCGCGGCGGCCACGAGGAAGTGCACGGCCTGCGCAGGCCGGAGCAGCCCCACCACGCCGCGCAGCGTCTCCAGCCTCAGCGCGTCCGCCATCTCCAGCACGCGCTTCATCGCCTCCGCCTTGGCATCCATCTCCCGCTCCATCCCCTCCGCCGCGTCCACACCTCCTTTTCCGGCGAGCTCCACCATCTTCGTCGTCGCCAACGACTCCTATATGTTCACATTAGTTACCGATCAAAAAAAAGGAGAGGGGGCAGGGGTTGGTAAACGGTTTACCTGCGCGCCGGCGGCGGCCTCCTCGATCTCCCGTTCCCCCCGGATGGTGCGGCGCTGCAGCTGGTCCGCGGCCTGGAGCTGCTCGGCGGAGAGGCCGCCGAGGTCGCCGTCCCCGAGGCTGCCGCCGTCGAGGAAGGCCGGGAGCTTGGCCTCGAGCTGCACGCCGGACTTGGAGTAGAGCAGCTGGATCGCGGCGGTGGGGCGCCAGCCGCCGCACCAGAGGTAGAGGCTCTCGGTGGCGGAGATCCACGAGGGCGCGAACATGGGGAGCACGTCGGCGGAGGCGGCCGCGGACTTGGCGCGGTAGTAGTGCTCGTAGTGGCCGAGGACACGGTCGACGAGGCGCCGGAGGTCAGCGTCGTCGGGCCGCGCCGTGGCCGCGGCGCGGAGCGCGGCCAGGTCACGCGACTGCTCCAAGATCCAGCACTCGAAGAACTTGGCGAAGGACTCGCCGCCGTCGGAGGCCGGGGCTAGGCTCCCGTTGGGATGCTGTGGCCGCGAGGTGGCGGTCATGGTGATCCAAGTGGCTCTCGCTCGCTCTGCGTTTGGTGGAGGTTTCGATGGCTTTGGAGTGAACCGGCGGAGCGATTTTTAAGGCGGCAAAACGGATATAGTACTACGACATTTCATGGATTTATATCTTTGTTCGCATATATTTTTGCCAGGTAAAGACAAAACAAGTACTACGAGTGAGCAGTAGTAGAAATACGGGTGGTACCGGTACCAGTACAGTCCACGGACACGAACAACAAAACCAAAGATCATTATTTTTCTTCCAAGACGGAGGATAACACCAAAGCCTCCGCATGCCATATATTATTATTATTATTATTATTATTATTATGAACACAGTACAACGCAGAACCTCACATACATGCACATACACTCATCTCTATGAACGTATGCACACACATCCTACCCCTATTACCTCGGAGATACAGAGCCGACACAATTTGAGATTGACAAAGTCATCACATATGTCGGTGCTAAACCAGCGGATCTCGGACAGGGGGTCCCGAGCTGATGATCTTGGTACACTAGAAGTAAAATGGATACAATTTCACCCAGGTTCGGACCCTCTTGAAGAGGTAAAACTCCACATCCTGCCTGTATTGTATTGTATTGGTTCTGGATGTGGTAAAAAATACAGATGATCTATCTTGAGATTGTATGAATGAGTTCTAACCTCTAAGCCTTCAATGCATGTCTCTACACACCAAACCCCTCGGCTTATATAGGCATCGGGGTATTTAGAGTTTACACATGACCGGTTACAATCTAGGGATAAACATGCTGATAATTCAAATACGTCTTAGAAGTGTACGTCAAGTCTTTGGAGGATTCCATCTTGAGTACGTTGAGGGTCATGGCATATGAGTCCCATTCTTTGGTTGTGGACGGGTCCTCGGCCTGGCCCATGATCGGTGAGCCGACATGGTGTGCATCCCCTAATCTAGGATACCGTCAGTAGTCACAGAACTGGTCGTCAAGCCGAGGACTTGGGGTTCTATCTTCATAACAACTTCAGCCTTGTGGTCTTCAGCTTCGTAGGCGAGTTCCATCCTCCACGCCGGTTTCTAGATCCGAGGTCCTCATTTTGTGCTCGGCTGTCGATGTTCAGGTATAGATCCGAGTGATGACGTACTTCGGATATCCGGGCATCTTTTAACAAGATCCTTTGTGCAAGTAATATATTTTTATTTGGTCCGAGGGCGGAGGGACGAGGTTGATTCCTTGTAAATGAAGTTTTATTCTCCAAGGACTCTCGACGACCTTTGGTCGTTTTTGTGGTCCCATAACTTACCATGACTGCGGGAAGGAGTCATGGTGGGCCCGGTGATCCACTTTTAACGAAAATTTTAACTTCTTTTCCTCAATCCGTGCTCCAAACAAGGCATAACACCTGGGGAACACACAAATTTACTATCAGAGACTTGAAAGTCCCATCATGACTTGTCTTATCGTGGTGGGTATAAAGTGTCAGGGGAGGTAATTTTTCCGTTCACCTTGCATGTTGCTTTCCCTGCTGAAAGAACATGCGGTGCCCCCATGTTTGGTTTTCGTAATTGATGACAATCTCTATGGACTAATGGTTGCCTTGAGTTATATTTGAAGGTTTTGTCCATAGGCTTTTCTTGGAGTACATGTGTTGGTTTCAAGGAGAGTTTGTGTCGACCAAGGTGTTATTCAAGGAATTATCCAAAGATTGGTCATGTGAGAGTTGAGCTTATTGCAAGCATGTCTTGAAGAAGAAGATTGTGTGATCATTCATGTCTACCTTCAAGACATCATTCAAATGAAGAGAATTGGAAAGGTTCAAGGATGATCAAGACTAAGTCAAGAGTGAATCAAGTTGATCAACTCACAAAGCGCAGAAGATGTACCGAGAGGGATCAAGTGATCCCATGGTATGGTAAGAATTGTCAATTAAGCTTTGTGTACTAACCCATGGTCTTCGTGAGAGTTCTTTGTGGGGTTAGGTTGCGGTGTGCAAGTTCAAGTGGAGCATCACGAAGAGATCAAATGCTTGAAGCTTGCCGTCCTTTGTGGTGATAATGGACTTGTGAAGATGTGCGGAAGAGTGGCTCACCCATAGTGGAGTATGGGGGAGCAATCAACTAGTCTTCATCGAGTCAACACGATCAAGAAAGGTGGTCCAACTTGAGGGATTCAAGATTGTCATCATCTAGCTCAAGTGGACCATGTGCAAGGCAAAGGTTTGCCCTTGATAGGTTTTCTATTTTACCGGTCTCATGATGGTAGTTGGGAGACCGGGTTATAGGATCGATTGCCGTACTATCAAGGGGGGCTCTCGATGAGTAGCTTGATCGTATCATTCGTAGAGAGCTCAAACCATTGCATCCTTGCATCATCTTTCTTGGTTCTTGTTTGGTTCTCTTTGAGAGTCTTAGAGCTTATGGTCATCTTGATGACAAGCTCGAGTTCATCGAAAACGGAGTTCACATGCATCTTCTATGATGTTTTCGATGTTGGAGGTTTTGCCGGTTCTTCTCGGTTGGAGGTTTCACTCCTCTATTTGTTGGCATACCTCCCCTGACTCTTCTTCTATATCCAGTCGCAGTTTTGATGCTACTCGTCGTCTTGTTTCCATCAAGCTTGAGTTTGCTCAATTCGGAGCTCATATGCAGAAGTTTTGGTAGTTCTGGTTTTCTTGAGAGTGGCTTTTGTCTGGTCCCAGTGGTAGTACCGCGTGCCCCAGCGGTAGTACCGCTTGGAGCTCTCAGCCGGTGTACCGCTGCTTCCGGGCGGTGGTACCGCCAACTTGCTCAGCAAAGACTTGGGCGGTTGTTCCGGCCAGGCACCGCCCAAGTACCGGTCAGGCCTCTATTTTGATGCGGTACTCGGGCGGTGGTGGCCCGGTTGGTCCGGTCGTACCGGTACCACCGGTGTCCGGAGCGGTTCTACCGCTCAGGACTTAGCTGCCCGAGCGCTCAAGGCCATGCGGTTGCACCGGCCCGGTACCGCTCGACTACCGCACTCAGGGGTGACTCCCTTCTGTTCCTATGCGGTGGTTGAGCGGTGGCTAGGCAGTTGGTCCGGTTGTTCTTCTCAACCGGTGCTACCGCCTGGTCGCCCGGTTGTACCGCCTGGTAGGGTTCTGCACGTATACTGTGAGTCCCGGTTGTACCGGGACCAGGAGCAGTAGTACCGCTCGTGTGCGGGCTGAGCACATAACGGTTGGATTTTCCCCCTCCTATAAAAGGGGGTCTTCTTCCCCATTGAACCTAACCTTTTGAGCTCGTGTTCTTCCCCCATTGTTGACCTTCTTTGAGCTTGCTAACTCTCAATCCCTCCATGGATTCTTGCTAGTTTTTGAGGGAAAAGAGAGAGGAGATCTAGATCCACATTTCCACCAATCACTTTCTCCTCTATGTGAGGGGAACCCCTTGGATCTAGATCTTGGAGTTCTTGGTGTTCTCCTTCTTGTTCTTCCTCTCATTTTCCTCCCTAGCATTAGTTGCTCCGGTGGGATTTGAGAGAGAAGGACTTGGGCACCCCGTGTGCCCTTGCCATTGCATTTGGTGCATCGGTTTGAGTTCTCCACGGTGATACGTGGAAGTGAAGTTTGAGAAGCTTATTACTCTTGGGTGTTTGGGCACCCTAGAGCTTGTTCCTCTTGGGTGCCTTGGCGCCCTAGACGGTTGGTGTTGTTCGGAGCTCAATCATTATGGTGTAAAGCTCCGGGCAAGCGTCGGGGTCTCCAATTAGGTTGTGGAGATCGCCCCGAGCAATTTGACGGGTACCGGTGACCGCCCCCAAGGGTTGCCAAAGTGTACGGGTTCGGTGACCGCCCCCAAGGGTTGCCAAAGTGTACGGGTTCGGTGACCGCCCCCAAGGGTTGCCATTTGTACGGGTTCGGTGACCGCCCTCAAGGGTCCCTTAGTGGAATCACGGCATCTTGCATTGTGCGAGGGCGTGAGGAGATTACGGTGGTCCTAGTGGCTTCTTGGGGACTATTGTGCCTCCACACCGCTCCAAACGGAGATTAGCATCTGCAAGGGTGTGAGCTTCGGGATACATCGTCATCTCTGCGTGCCTTGGTTATCTCTTACCCGAGCCCCTTTACTCATGCACTTTACTTTGTGATAGCCATATTGTTTCTTGTCATATATCTTGCTATCACAATAGTTGCTTATCTTGATTAGCATAAGTTGTTGGTGCACATAGGTGAGCCTAGTTGTTTTAGGTTTTGTGCTTGACAAATTAACCGCTAGGTTTATTCCGCATTTGTTCAAGCCTAAATCGTAATTATTTTAAAACGCCTATTCACCCCCCCTCTAGGCGACATCCACGATCTTTCACCTGCCTCAACGCAACTTTTCCTCCCATCTTTGCTTCTTGAGCTCCAGCACAGGAAAACGCCCCGGCTCATCAAAGCGACCCAACTGGACCAGGAAAATTCGGCCCACATGCCCGGGTTGGCCGATAATCCCCATACCTAGCTTATATCTGCGACGGATATGGGGACGTCCAGATGCGCCCTAGCGCGCTCACCACATCGGCTCCGAGAAGCCATACCTATCCCAAATCCTCTCAAAATTGACTAGTCCACCACTTCGACCGCACTCCTCATGCCTCTGTCCTCCAGTTCCCGCCTCTATGTCGCACACCTCCTCCTTTGCTTGACCTTCGCATAGTATTCCTCATCCACCATCACTGGCGTCGTCGCCGACAACCCTGTACGGCACCACCAGCATGCATGATGCCTTGGCAGAATAGGTCAGGATCCCAACCGTAGCAGTCAGTTGCAAGGCGGAGAACGTCACCCGAAGGGAGCGTCGCCGGAAGCAACACGAGCGTGGAGCAGCGGAGAAGGTAGTTGCAGAGATGACCTGTACGGAGGTGTCCGGTTATGATGACATGAACTTTGGCCCGAGCGGTGTAGTGACACAAACCAATTCGTCTGTCATGGACGCAGGGAAAACTACTCGTCAATAGTGGACGGGCATCCAAATTTGAGGTTTCCAGAAGATGCCCCCGTTGCGGCCATGATGGCCGACTCACCCCTATGCCATTTTGCATTACTTGATTCTTTTGTTCCTTATACCATTCAATCGTACTTATAGGTTGATAGTTTAATTGTGATGCATATTGCAGGACCAAATAGTGCTAAACATGATAAATGATGGTCAGGAGCCTTTGCAATTTGACATGGGGGATGTCAATTCCCCTATGTTTGAAGGCAGGCAAACACCACAAACTAAAAGGAAGAAAGTAGTGAAGCCAAGAGGTCCGACGTTCGCACAATTTGAAGATATTTTGTTGGTTGAGAGTTTGTTGAACACTAGCATGTATCTGATCCACCATCCAAGAGACTAGTTTGTAGGATGATATTTTAATTGTGATGCATACTGCAGGACCAAATAATGCTAACATGATAAATGATGGTCAAGAGCCTTTGCAATTTGACATGGGGGATGTCAATTCCCCTATGTTTGAAGTCGGGCAAACACCACAAACTAAAAGGAAGAAAGTAGTGAAGCCAAGAGGTCCGACGTTCGCACAATTTGAAGATATTTTGTTGGTTGAGAGTTTGTTGAACACTAGCATGTATCTGATCCACCATCCAAGAGACTAGTTTGTAGGATGATATTTTAATTGTGATGCATACTGCAGGACCAAATAATGCTAACATGATAAATGATGGTCAAGAGCCTTTGCAATTTGACATGGGGGATGTCAATTCCCCTATGTTTGAAGTCGGGCAAACACCACAAACTAAAAGGAAGAAAGTAGTGAAGCCAAGAGGTCCGACGTTCGCACAATTTGAAGATATTTTGTTGGTTGAGAGTTTGTTGAACACTAGCATGGATCTGATCCACCATCCAAGAGACTAGTTCGTAGGATGATAGTTTAATTGTGATGCATATTGCATGACCAAATAGTGCTAAACATGATAAATGATGGTCAAGAGCCTTTGCAATTTGACATGGGGGATGTCAATTCCCCTATGTTTGAAGTCGGGCAAACACCACAAACTAAAAGGAAGAAAGTAGTGAAGCCAAGAGGTCCGACGTTCGCACAATTTGAAGATATTTTGTTGGTTGAGAGTTTGTTGAACACTAGCATGGATCTGATCCACCATCCAAGAGACTAGTTCGTAGGATGATAGTTTAATTGTGATGCATATTGCATGACCAAATAGTGCTAAACATGATAAATGATGGTCAAGAGCCTTTGCAATTTGACATGGGGGATGTCAATTCCCCTATGTTTGAAGTCGGGCAAACACCACAAACTAAAAGGAAGAAAGTAGTGAAGCCAAGAGGTACGACGTTCGCACAATTTGAAGATATTTTGTTGGTTGAGAGTTTGTTGAACACTAGCATGGATCTGATCCACCATCCAAGAGACTAGTTCGTAGGATGATAGTTTAATTGTGATGCATATTGCATGACCAAATAGTGCTAAACATGATAAATGATGGTCAAGAGCCTTTGCAATTTGACATGGGGGATGTCAATTCCCCTATGTTTGAAGTCGGGCAAACACCACAAACTAAAAGGAAGAAAGTAGTGAAGCCAAGAGGTACGACGTTCGCACAATTTGAAGATATTTTGTTGGTTGAGAGTTTGTTGAACACTAGCATGGATCTGATCCACCATCCAAGAGACTAGTTCGTAGGATGATAGTTTAATTGTGATGCATATTGCATGACCAAATAGTGCTAAACATGATAAATGATGGTCAAGAGCCTTTGCAATTTGACATGGGGGATGTCAATTCCCCTATGTTTGAAGTCGGGCAAACACCACAAACTAAAAGGAAGAAAGTAGTGAAGCCAAGAGGTCCGACGTTCGCACAATTTGAAGATATTTTGTTGGTTGAGAGTTTGTTGAACACTAGCATGGATCTGATCCACCATCCAAGAGACTAGTTCGTAGGATGATAGTTTAATTGTGATGCATATTGCATGACCAAATAGTGCTAAACATGATAAATGATGGTCAAGAGCCTTTGCAATTTGACATGGGGGATGTCAATTCCCCTATGTTTGAAGTCGGGCAAACACCACAAACTAAAAGGAAGAAAGTAGTGAAGCCAAGAGGTCCGACGTTCGCACAATTTGAAGATATTTTGTTGGTTGAGAGTTTGTTGAACACTAGCATGGATCTGATCCACCATCCAAGAGACTAGTTCGTAGGATGATAGTTTAATTGTGATGCATATTGCATGACCAAATAGTGCTAAACATGATAAATGATGGTCAAGAGCCTTTGCAATTTGACATGGGGGATGTCAATTCCCCTATGTTTGAAGTCGGGCAAACACCACAAACTAAAAGGAAGAAAGTAGTGAAGCCAAGAGGTACGACGTTCGCACAATTTGAAGATATTTTGTTGGTTGAGAGTTTGTTGAACACTAGCATGGATCTGATCCACCATCCAAGAGACTAGTTTGTAGGATGATATTTTAATTGTGATGCATATTGCAGGACCAAATAATGCTAACATGATAAATGATGGTCAAGAGTCTTTGCAATTTGACATGGGGGATGTCAATTCCCCTATGTCTGAAGTCGGGCAAACATCACAAACTAAAAGGAAGAAAGTAGTGAAGCCAAGAGGTCCGACGTTCGCATAATTTGAAGATATTTTGTTGGTTGAGAGTTTGTTGAACACTAGCATGGATCTGATCCACCATCCAAGAGAACGTGAGCAAGTTTACTGGTTTTTCCCAAATAAGTTGTTAGCCAGAACCAAAGCGGCAATATAGTTCAAAACCATGCAACTTTGGCGGCGGCTTTGCACTATCAAGTCGAGAAAAGGCCATTCAATATGTCGCACTGTTGAATGAAATTGAATGGAAACCCAGAGTGACAACCCGTCCTTGAGGGCACTGAAAGCGGCATGAAGAAGATGAAAAAAAACCGATGGGTCTAGCTCCAACCAATCAATTGGATTGGATGACGAAGAAGAAAATGGTGGGGCTGACATACAAGCAACCGTGTTAAAGGGGAACCGACATGTGATGGAAAACAAATGGGAGAAGGATAGGATTGCCCGTACGTGATGGCGCAGCAAGCAAAAAACGTCCGCCACCTGGACGTGCATTTTTTCCGCCAAGGAGGTGAAGAAGGAGGAGAGGTACAAACCCTTTATAGATGTGCAAAAGGAGAAGATGGAGTTTAGCGGGGATAGGTTGAAGATGGAGAAGGACAAAGTAGAATTGAAAAGAAAGAGAAGATTGCAAAATGAAAGCTCCAAAAGACGACAACAATGGAAGGAATTGAGCTCGAGAGAGAGAAATTGAGACTTGTGAGAGAGATGGATGAGTCGAGGATCATGTTGCAAGACACTAGCCTCTTGGACAATGAATCCAAGAGGATCAACAAGCATAACAATTGAGCACCGATTCATTCGTGTACCCGCTAACATAAGCGTTTTCGACCCACATGCGTCAATCAGGCCCAACCAGAGAGCAACGCAGACTTATGAGAGGCCTTGGGCCTTCTTCCCCCAAGAGACTAGCATGTTAGGAGGGGAGACCCCCGCCCTTATAAATCGTGTTTTGCCTCATCCCACAACCGATGTGGGACTAAAACCCAACAATCATGTTTTCGTGCATGAATTGTGTTGCATTTTATTTTGGCATCTAATGAATTGTTGAATTGTGGCCTATATTGTACCGCGAATTGTTGAAATATTATGTACATGCATGAATTTGCATGGATATGGGTTTTCACATATGAGAGTATGGTTATACAGAGAACAAAAAAGACTCGTCCAAACACCGTCCGCGGGTCTGTCCGGTAGTCCGAATTTGTCAACTTCGGTTGCAGACGCTCTTAGCGAACACCTACTCGGCGGAGGCGTGTCCACGTCGAAGGGTGGGCATCATCTTTTTTTATTTGTCGTGGTTGCGGTAAGAAGAATCGCACACTGCCGTCGCCAGTGCGACGTTAGTCCTATCGTCGTCACACTGGCCAGTTTAGTCCACGTGACGTGACTTTCTTCCCCAAAGTGTAATTTTATCCACGACACCTTTCTTTATCACTCAACAGATATAAAGGTCCAAAGTAGTAAACCATTAGTGGTCGGCAGCGTTCCACGCGCGAGGGATGAGTAGACTGCGACAAATGCACGTCCAGGGGCATCGCCCCTCGATCGGATGATGCGTTCCACCGCAGCATTTTGGACGCACGCACGCACGGACGGCCGCGCTCGCGGTGCGCATGCCGATCCAGACAGAGCCGGTGCCCGCCCGGTGGTGACCATGTCGGCACGATGACCCTGGTCACGTCACGTGCGTCGTGGGCTAGCTAAACCGGCGCTGGGATCGCTGGGCAAGTTGGCCACTTGGGACCGGGGTGACGGCCAGGTTCCCGAGGGAGGGGCTCTGGAGGCTACCGACGGCGACGGGGATCGGATTTCTTTGTTTATGCACGCACGCAGTCGCAAGTTGATGGCGACGTACATCGGTTCTTGCTTGGCGGCGAAGGAACAGAGGCGTTGCGCGGCTCCTTGCGGCGGCGCACAGGAGTACACGGTAGATATGTTTTGGTGGGCGGAGACGGTGGCCGGAGTGTGGCGAGGAGACGGCACATGGTTTTCTGCTCGGCCTCGGCCGTACCACAGACCAGCCTGCCTGTACTCGAGGCAGAATAAACGGCCATGAGCACACCGTGAAACTTGAAGGGAATTCTCTGTGACTCGTGATTCACTTGGATGTGTCTGGTTAACTCCGATTTCCCCCGCTTTGCATCTGTGGCTTATATGGGCTGATTGAGGTAATACAAGTAGGAAATCATATTCTACACATTGTTTGGTTGCCTGCATATTTCCACATGCATCAAGTTAACAATTTATTCCCTGTGTCTGGTTGTCTGCATGAGTGTTGTGATGCAAAGCATGCTGTTTGGACACATAGATACGCCTTGAGTAAAACAACAATAGAATCACTATGAACTCGACGATAAGCTTACCATCTACCACCCTAGCAAGTGCTCACTCCATTACATATGATCACATCGATCACATGAGTAAAACAACAATAGAATCACTATGAACTGGACGACGATGATGAAATTCTTCACCCCACACGGCCTACTGTCTTTGAAAGGACGTGGATGTCGCCTAAAGGCGTGGGGGGATTGAGTGAGCGTTTGAAAAACAATTACATTTTATACTTGAATAAATGCGAAACAAAACATACGTTTAATTTACGAACCACAAAGCCAAAATAAACAAGGTTCAACTATGTGCATCAACAACTTATTCTAAGCAAAATAAAAAAACGATGTGATAGCACGATATATAACTTCAAGCATGAAGGCTATCACAAAGTAACTGCATAAGTAAAGGGCTCGGATAAGAGATAACCGAGGCACACGGAGACGATGATGTATCCTGAAGTTTATACCCTTGCGGATACTAATATCCATTAGAGCGGTGTCGGTGTACAAAAGTAGGGACGCTCCTTTTTACCCCTTTACTTGTGCACGGACAGTCGGAGCCGTGCCCACGGCCACACTAAGCAGGGCAGGGGAGGGAAGCCGGAGAGAAGCCAAAGGCGCAAGGCGGTCAGACGCAACGCCAAGACCAAAAACATAAAGAGCAAAGGGGGCAAGGCGGACTCCCCCGGCAGGACCCTTGCCAGTGCAGCCTCAGCAGCCCCGGCAAGAGCCTTGCCGGGCCAACTTGCCCAACGCCAGCAGAGCGAGCCACCTTTGAGCCCAAAAGCTCCGAACGCCGTCAACAACTACGTTGGGACCAGGGCTCGGGAGGCACCTCCGTGGTGGCATGCAGATCTTTGTTAAGACCATAGATATATGAGATCAGATGAGGATCAGGAGACGATGACCCTCGGCGGGGTCCTCGCCAAGGAAATCCACAAGACCCCCGACAAGCGTCTTGCCGGGAACGACTACGACACCACGGCAAGACCCTTGCCGGGACCCCGGCAAGGCCCTTGCCGAGGACGCCAGCAGGGCCACTGCCAGGCCCACACCAGCCAAGACTCCGCCGCCGTTCGCATGCAGCTGCCAGTCCAACCAGCTGGGCAGGCACCTGCGTGGCAACATGCAGCTTCCAGACCAAATCAGCAAGCATCTGCGTGGCGGCATGCAGATCTTCATGAAGGCCCTACCACCGTGCCACCTCAGTTGCTTTCCTGCCTACATGGCGCTGCATGCATCGCTGGCCTGGGCGCGTGTCGAAGCGAGGCGGAGCGGCGACGGATGGGACAGGCCTCGTTGCCGTCCCCGATAAAGCTAATGGACACCTACGTAGCGTATTTAATGCACTTTGTCCCGTAATGCCGTGCGATAAGCTCGCGCACTGTAGGCCTTTCCACCTGTTGGGGAACGTAGTAATTTCAAAAAAAATTCCTACGCACACGCAAGATCATGGTGATGCATAGCAACGAGAGGGGAGAGTGTTGTCTACGTACCCTCGTAGTGTTGGGAAACGTAGCAGAATTTTAAAATTTTCTACGCATCACCAAGATCAATCTATGGAGTCATCTAGCAACGAGGGAGAGGGGAGTGCATCTACATACCCTTGTAGATCGCGAGCGAAAGCGTTCAAGAGAAC
This sequence comes from Triticum urartu, assembly GCF_003073215.2. NCBI lineage: Eukaryota > Viridiplantae > Streptophyta > Magnoliopsida > Poales > Poaceae > Triticum > Triticum urartu. The sequence goes on along the minus strand of NC_053024.1, from coordinate 63,145,467 downwards.
GGGGTTGATGGAGTCGTACTCGTCGTGATCCAAATCACCGATGACCGAGCGCCGAACGGACGGCACCTCCGCGTTAAACACACGTACGGTTGGGGAAGACGTCTCCTCCTTCTTGATCCAGCAAAGGGAAGGAGAGGTTGATGGAGATCCAGCAGCACAACGTCGTGGTGGTGGAAGCAGCGGTGATCTCGGCAGGGCTTCACCAAGCTCCAACGAGAGGGAGAGGTGTTACGAGGGGAGAGGGAGGCGCCAGGGACTTGGGCGCGGCTGCCCTCCCTCCCCCCCACTATATATAGGGCCCCTAGGGGGGCGCCGGCCCTAGGAGATCCCATCTCCAAGGGGGGGCGGCGGCCAAGGGGGGGACTTGCCCCCCAAGTCAGGTGGGGCGCCCCCACCCCTAGGGTTTCCAACCCTAGGCGCAAGGGAGGCCCATGGGGGGCCCACCAGCCCACCAGGGGCTAGTTCCCCTCCCACTTCAGCCCATGGGCCCCTCCAGGATAGGTGTCCCCACCCGGTGGACCCCCGGGACCCTTCCGGTGGTCCCGGTACAATACCGATTGTCCCGATGGCCGAAATTGGACTTTCTATATATAAATCTTCACCTCCGGACCATTCCGGAACTCCTCGTGACGTCCGAGATCTCATCTGGGACTCCGAACAACTTTCGGGTTACCGCATACTAATATCTCTACAACCCTAGCATCACCGAACCTTAAGTGTGTAGACCCTACGGGTTCGGGAGACACGCAGACATGACCGAGACGACTCTTCGGTCAATAACCAACAGTGGGATCTGGATACCCATGTTGGCTCCCACATGTTCCACGATGATCTCATCGGATGAACCACGATGTCGAGGATTCAATCAATCCCGTATTCAATTCCCTTTGTCAATCGGTACGTTACTTGCCCGAGATTCGGTCGTCGGTATCCCAATACCTCGTTCAATCTCGTTACCGGCAAGTCACTTTACTCGTACCGTAATGCATGATCCCGTGACCAAACACTTGGTCACATTGAGCTCATTATGATGATGCATTACCGAGTGGGCCCAGAGATACCTCTCCGTCATATGGAGTGACAAATTCCAGTCTCGATCCGTGTCAACCCAACAGATACTTTTGGGGATACATGTAGTATACCTTTATAGTCACCCAGTTACGTTGTGACGTTTGGTACACCCAAAGCACTCCTACAGCATCCGGGAGTTACACGATCTCATGGTCTAAGGAAATGATACTTGACATTGGAAAAGCTCTAGCAAACGAACTACACGATCTTGTGCTATGCTTAGGATTGGGTCTTGTCCATCACATCATTCTCCTAATGATGTGATCCCGTTATCAATGACATCCAATGTCCATAGTCAGGAAACCATGACTATCTGTTGATCAACGAGCTAGTTAACTAGAGGCTCACTAGGGACATGTTATGGTCTATGTATTCACACATGTATTATGATTTCCGGATAACACAATTATAGCATGAATAATAGACAATTATCATGAACAAGGAAATATTATAATAATCATTTTATTATTGCCTCTAGGGCATATTTCCAACACGTAGACCGGCAATGGAAGCGTTGACACAACATAGAGGAAGTAGTCGTACGTCTTCCCGATCCGACCGATCCAAGTACCGAACATACGGCACCTTCGAGTTCTGCACACGTTCAACTCGGTGACGTCCCTCGAGCTCCGATCCAGCCGAGTGTTGAGGGAGAGTTTCGTCAGCATGACGGTGTGATGACGGTGATAATGTTCTACCGACGTAGGGCTTCGCCGAAGCACTGCTATGATATGACCGAGGTGGAATATGGTGGAAGGGGGCACCGCACACGGCTAAGGAATGATCACGAAGAACAACTTGTGTATCATGGGGTGCCCCCTTGCCCCCGTACATAAAGGAGGGAGGGGGAGGTGCGGCCGGCCCCTAGGGGTGCGCCTGGAGGAGTCCTACTCCCACCGGGAGTAGGACTTCCCCCTCTTGCCTTGTTGGAGAAGGAAAGGGGAAGCGGAAAATAGGAAAGGGGGGCGCCGCCCCCTTCCTTGTCCTATTCAGACTAAGGGGGGAGGGGGCGCGCGGCCTGCCCTGCCTGGCCCTCCTCTTCTCCCTTAGGGCCCATGTAGGCCCATTAACCCCCGGGAGGGTTCCGGTAACCCCTGGTACTCTGGTAAAATCCCAATTTCACCCGGAACGATTCCGATATCCAAATATAGGCTTCCAATATATCAATATTTATGTCTCGACCATTTTGAGACTCCTCATCATTTCCGTGATCACATCCGGGACTCCGAACAACCTTCGGTACATCAAAACACAAAAACCCTAATTACGATCATCACCGAACTTTAAGCGTGCGGACCCTACGGGTTCGAGAACTATGTAGACATGACCGAGACACGTCTCCGGTCAATAACCAATAGCGGAACCTGGATGCTCATATTGGTTCCTACATATTCTACGAAGATCTTTATCGGTTAAACCGCATAACAACATACGTTGTTCCCTTTGTCATCGGTATGTTACCTGCCCGAGATTCGATCGTCGGTATTCCAATACCTAGTTCAATCTCGTTACCGGCAAGTCTCTTTACTCGTTCCGTAATACATCATTCCACAACTAACTCATTAGTTGCAATGCTTGCAAGGCTTAAGTGATGTGCGTTACTGAGAGGGCCAGAGATACCTCTTCGACAATCAGAGTGACAAATCCTGATCTCGAAATACGCCAACCCAACAAGTACCTTCGGAGACACCTGTAGAGCACCTTTATAATCACCCAGTTACGTTGTGACATTTGGTAGCACACAAAGTGTTCCTCCGGTAAACGGGAGTTTCATAATATCATAGTCATAGGAACATGTATAAGTTATGAAGAAAGCAATAGCAACAAACTAAACGATCAAGTGCTAAGCTAACGGAATGGGTCAAGTCAATCACATCATTCTCCTAATGATGTGATCCCGTTAATCAAATGACAACTCACGTCTATGGTTAGGAAACATAACCATCTTCGATCAACGAGCTAGTCAAGTAGAGGCATACTAGTGACACTCTGTTTGTCTATGTATTCACACATGTATTAAGTTTCCGGTTAATACAATTCTAGAATGAATAATAAACATTTATCATGATATAAGGAAATAAATAATAACTTTATTATTGCCTCTAGGGCATATTTCCTTCACCACCTCCTGTGTGCCACTGTGGCAACCCCTTTTTCCTATAAAAGGAGGCCCGAGGCGACCAGGAGAGGGATTCGGCTTTTTGGAATGGCACAACCACCGTAGCTAGTTCAAAAATCTCAAGAACACTCAATACATCCACCAAAGCAGGACTAGGGTCTTACGCATCCTCGCGGCCAAACCTGGGTAAACGGTCCGTGTGCTAGCTCCTAAACCTGCTCTTCTCACGACCCCGCGCCCGCCGACCGTAGAAGGGATCCCTGTGATCCCATAGGTGTCGTTCCCATCGACATCTTTGGCGCACCAGGTAGGGGAACATAGTTGTGAGAATCTGGTCTAGCAGTTAGCCTAGCGGTTCTTCGTCGCCATGGCTCCCAAGAAGAAGGCGACCATGGCGGTTGGTTTGTCGGGAGTCAGACGGCCCGTGCCGGCGAGGGCAAGTAGCAGGCTGGTCGCGGACAGGACATGAGGCGCGGCCCGCGAGCATCGACATCGCTCTGGCAGTCAGAGCCCAACGAGCAGCGTCGCTCATGCGCAAGACGGCGGGCCGCACGCCACAAAATCCGGAGACGGAGCTGGGCCCCCCGCGGGCGGCGCGGGCCCCTCCGGGTCGTCGCCGTGCCACCTGTCGTGGATCTAAGAATGAAAGTAGAATGGGGGGTAGGTATGAGGAGGCAAGATCCTAGCTATGGAGTAGTTGTACACACGAGTTTTACGAGTTCAGGCCCTTCTCGGAGGAAGTAACAGCCCTACGTCTCGGTGCCCTGAGGCGGTCGACTGGATTATATGTGTGTGTGTGTTTACAAAAGTGCGAACCCTTGTCCCAGAGGAGGGGGTGGCTTATATAGAGTCCGCCAGGACCCCAGCCCCCCTCTGTTACACAGGGTTCAATGTTCATAAAGGTGGGGCGTTACTGGTAACGTCTACAATAAAGTGTTATAAATGCTCATAATGCTATGGTTTAAGTCACGACCGTTGCAGAGTGGAGGGCTTCTCGTCTTCTGGTGGTCGAGTGTCTTCAAGGTGGTCGAGTGTCTTCAAGGAAGTCGAGTGAGCACGTCTTCATGGTCGAGTGGATGATGTTTTCTCTTCGACTGCTTCTGATTCTTTATAAAGATGTCCTTGGGGAGGGTATGCTGGACAGGTCCATGACCCTACCCTAGGTACATAGCTTCATCATTAGCCCCCGAATGGATCAGGGTTTGAGTGAGGAAGGGGTTGAGAACACTTCTGACCCACTCTTTTTGCTATGAATATGTCTTGTCCTGAAACAATGAGTTGAGGAGACGACGTCGACTCCTTTCTCAGTCGCCTTGGTCCATTCTTGGTTGTTGTCGAGTGAACTTTCATGGTTGAATTCTGAATGATGATGTAGAGGGTGTTTGTCTTCAGTCTGACAGGTTGTTCCGCTCTCCGCGGATCTCGCGGGATTCGAATTTTGGGAAGCGCGCCAGATGGGAGGAAACGAGGTTATCGGAACGGATTAGGTAAGTCTCCTCGATCCCCATGCCACCTTTTTCGCCACGTACTGTGCACACGACTGTTGCGGGATTTGTTTAGATCGCTTGGGTCCACTAGTCAGCCACCCGGTGGAAGGCCTTATAAAAGGTCTTGGGCCAGGCCTCTGCTCCGCACGCCCCCATTCTCTCTTCTCTTTCTCCCAATCTCTCCGCCACTCTCGCTTACGGCTCGTCGCCGGACCTCCGCTCGAGCTCGATCTGCCACCATGGGGAAGGATAAGACGGCGGCGCTGGAACGCGCGAAGAAGGCGACCGCGAAGGCGAAGGGCAAGCGGACCAGCCGGGGCGGATCCTCGTCGAGGTCCGGCCTGCCGGCGGGCTGGATCCAGGGCGACTGGATCCGCTCGGCAACCATGCAGGACGACCTCGACGACCTGGTGGAGGGGGGATTGATCCCCCACAAGTTGGCTCGGCTCCCGGGGGACGAAACCGAGCCGCAGCCTAGAGAGGGTGAGTGTGTCCTCCTAGCAACCCACGTAGATCGCAAATTCTCGCTGCCTCCCCACCCTTTCTTCCGGGGTTTTTTGAACTTCTTTGGGGCTCAGCTCCACTATTTCACTCCGAACACCATAGTCTATCTGGCCGCTTTCGTGTCCATGTGTGAAAACTTCTTGGGCTGTCGACTGCACTGGGGGCTTTTTAAACACATCTTCACTTGCCGCTCCCAGTCGATCAAAAAGGCCAAGTCGAGTGACGAGAGGACGCGGGTGATCCAGATGTGCGGTGGTCTGGGGATCCAGATGAGGAGCAAGAGTACTTTCCCAGCGATGATCCTTCCTGACTCGGTCCGGGGCTGGCAGTCGACTTGGTTTTACTGCAAGGATCAGCCAACCCCTGGCCAGTCGACTAGACTTCCTCCTTTTTCCTTGGCTCGAGTGGAGAAGCCTGCTCCCCTGAAGGTAGTTCCAGAAGAGAAGGCGCAGGTCAAGGACCTGATTGAATGGGTCATCCAGCTTGTCCACGACGGAGTGACCGGGATGGATCTGCTGGAGGTCTTTCTCGGTTGACGCATCCAACCTCTTCAGGCGCGCGATCATCCGATGTGGATGTACTCTGGGCTCGAGGATACCACTCGGATCCACCCGGAGGAGGTCAGCGAGGATATCTTGGAGAACTGGTTGAGGGGAATCACTGGCAACAAAGACAACCCTCGGGGATCCAGGACGGTGATTCCATTCGACAACCCGCGCTAGCCGGAGCAGGTATATTTCTGTTTTATCAAGTATCTTTCTGATTCACCATGTGATGTCCCGTTTGTGGTCGACTGAATGTCTTTTGATTGTTATCCTTCCAGGCCCTCATTGAAATGTACTCGATGCCCAACGGAGTGCAGGACCCCGGCGCTGAAGAAGAAGGGAGTGGGGGCGAGAGCAGCGAGGAGCATTCGGAAGCCAAGGAGGACGAGGAGAGCGATGAATCGACCGATGAGGAAGAAGTCGACTCGCCTCCTCGCAGGGAGAGGAGGTCCAAGCACACTCATGACCCGGCACGTGCTTCGGACTTGGTGGCTGTGCCGATCGGGTAATCCTCGAAGCACCCCAGGACGTCTTCCCCGACACCGACTGTGAAGCCTCCAAAGCAATCCAAGGTCGCGCCACTTCCAGCGCCGAAAGTGCCGAAAGCCATCTCTTCCAAACCACCCAAAGCTTTGCCTCGGATCAAAGTAACCATTCCTACTATCTCCGGGTAACCATCTGACTTGTCCTTTATGTGGATTCGATTAACTGGGTGTAATAGATTGAATGCGGGCCTTTGCAGTGCTGCTACATCAGGGACCTCTTCATACCAGTACCGGGACGAGGAAATGGAGGATGCGGTAACCTCTAACCCAGGTATGAACTCTTGCGATTTTGATTCTTGATCCTTTTAGGGTCGAGTGGTTCACTTGGGGTCGAATGTTCTGTCTTGCAGCTCCACCCAACATCATTGACCTTCCGGACGACGACGAAGATGTGGCTCCTAAGCCTAGGAAGAGCAAGAAGGTAACAGCTGGCAGGGTGGCTCGGCAGGAACCAACTGCAACGCCTCCCGTCTGTCAAGCTGAAGATGCGAGCAGGGCCGCTGTGACGTTTGCTGCACCCTTGCCGAGTGGGCATCCCACGCGGTCGACCGCGCCTGTGGTTCCTTCAACTATCCAGCTCCACACCATGGAGCCTCAAGTAGCTGCACCTGGGTCGTCTGCACATTTTTTCACCAGCTACCCCGTCCTAGAAAACCAGTCGGAAGCGGCTGCGAAAGCCATCCGACAGGCTGATATGATGATGGAGCGGGTGAAGATAGTGCACGAGAGCAGTCAGGCTGCCTATGACGCTAGTGCCGCTCTTCGGGCTAACGTCCAGGTGAGTAGACTTTCCGACTGTTTTTGTTCTCGAAAAATCTTCTTCCACACAATCTCCCATTGTTCGCGTTGAATTAGAGCACCCACTGGGTGTTGCTGTCGTTTTTGGTTCTTTCTCTCTCTTTTTTTACTCCTTGCACTCGACTCCCGCGGGCCGGGCGAGTGGGATCAGAACTGGTGGGGGCACGCCAAGTGCACCCACTGGGTGTAGTCCCCAAGACCGCGGTCGACTGCTGGCAGTCGACTGGGGTCTGAACAGCTTGTTGTCCACTTCTTTAGGTTTTATTCACTCGAAAATGAACTGCTTTCGAACCTATCAATTGACCTGTCTCTTGCCTCCTGCAGAAGTCGTGTACTCTTATATCCAAGTTTGCCGAACTCGAAGAGAAGCAGAGGCAACTCAACTTAGACTTGGAATTGGCTCAGCAAAATCTGAAAAAAGCTCAAGACGAGGCCGCTGGTATGGAAGGTAACTGATTGCCGACTGAATTTCAATATATCTCTTTGATCTCTTTTTTGATTCGATTATTTCTTTTGTAGAGAAAATGAAGTTGGCTCTAGACAAGAAGGACTCGGACCTTGCCGCTGCACAAAAAGCAGCCCAAGACAAAAGCGCTCTCGCAGACAAGAAGCTTGCTTCAGTCGGAATGCTTGAAGGAGAGGTGACTAGACTGACATCTTGTCTTAATGAAGCTAACCGCGAAGTGACCAGCCTAAAGAAGGATAAGGTCGCCCTGAACGAAAAGTTGGAGTCTGTGATCCGCAAGAGGAACGACACAGAAGCTTATCTGAGGACCCTCGCCAAGAAGCTTTATCTCGTGCTGGGAGGTATTTCTTTTAATAAGATTGTGTTGATGCTTGCCATCGGATTTTGCTCGGTTGATTGAACTGACTTTTGGCTGCAGAACTTTGTCAAGACTTTGACGAAGAAACTGGAAGGGTCGAGACGGGTCTGGACCCTATCGCTTCCCCGGTCTGTGACGAAACTGCGATGAACGTGCTCCAACTGGAGTCCCGTATCACCAGCGCCACAAGCTACCTCGCACGCCTGAAGGAGGTTGTCTCTCGAATCGACTCGAAGCTTTGGCCGGAGGCGACGCTTCAGAATGATCTGGAATCTCTGATGACTCGACTGAACGAGATCCCTGACCGAGTGCAAGAATGGAAGAAATCCTCCGCCCGGTGTGGTGCTGATGTGGCGCTGTCCCCGATGCGAGTCCATTGCAAGGAGGTTCGTGAAGACAAGCTGGCTGCGATCAAAGTCGCTAACACCAAAAAACACAACTTCCAGTCCTTCATGGAGACTTTCATTGCTGCCGCTACTCGGTTCGCTGATGGGATCGATCTGGACTCATTCGTGGAGCCTGCCAGTCCTCCTCCGGCCGAGTGAACAATCCTATGAAACTTGGATACGCCTTAAATTTGCCTCGGAATGCCGAGTGGTTTCTGTAACCGTTAAACTCCTTCGGGCTTGGTGCCCGAGTACTTTTGATTCGCTGCTTGGAACCTTTTAGTATTTAACTGAATTTGGTTTATCTCCGAATGTACTTGTGTTTGCCTTTGGATGGACTTTGCTTGTTGCACCTCTTCGTCCTTGCGGATAGGGATGGAGCGGACGTTGTATTTGTGCCGCAGCTCCGAAGAAGAAGGTTGCAGTCGACCTGCACCTCGTCGTCCTTGCAGATAGGGATGGAGCAGACGTTGTATTTGTGCCGCAGCTCTGAAGAAGAAGGTTGCAGTCGACCTGCACCTCGTCGTCCTTGCGGATAGGGATGGAGCGGACGTTGTATTTGTGCCGCAGCTCCGAAGAAGAAGGTTGCAGTCGACCTGCACCTCGTCGTCCTTGCGAATAGGGATGGGTCTCAAACTTAGGCGAGTACTGGACTGCAGCTAAGCCCCCGAGTGGGAGGATTGCTCTCCACTCGTGTAACACCCTCGATGCGGCTATATCTCCCACGTGTCGAAGCACGACTTAGAGGCATAACCGCATTGAAAGCAATGTCGCAAGTGAGGTAATCTTCGCAAACAAGCCATGTAATATAATAAGGGAAAAGATACATAGTTGGCTTACAATCGCCACTTCACACAGTTACATGAATAAAGCATTACATCATCCAAATACAATCAAGGTCCGACTACGGAACCAAAATAAAAGAAGACTACCCCAAATGCTACACAGATCCCCGATCGACCCCAACTAGTCTCCACTACTGATCAACTACAATGAAGCGACACAACGGCCAAGATCTTCATCGAGCTCCTCCTTGAGCTTGGTTGCGTCACCTGCATGGGTTCATCGGTACCTGCAAGCTGTTTTTGGAAGTATCTGTGAGTCACAGGGACTCAGCAATCTTGCACCCTCGCGATCAAGACTATTTAAGCTTATGGGTAAGGTAAAGGTATGAGGTGGAGCTGCAGCAAGCGACTAGCATAATATGGTGGCTAACATACGCAAATGAGAGCGAGAAGAGAAGGCAAAGCACGATCGAGAAACTATGATCAAGAAGTGATCCTAGAACAACCTACGTCAAGCATAACTCCAACACCGTGTTCACTTCCCGGACTCCGCCGAGAAGAGACCATCACGGTTACACACGCGGTTGATGCATTTTACTTAAGGTCAACTTCAGGTTTTCTACAACCGGACGTTAACAAATTCCCATCTGCCCATAACCGCGGGCACGACTTTCGAAAGTTCAAATTCCTGTAGGGGTGTCCCAACTTAACCCATAACAAGCTCTCACGGTCAACGAAGGATATTCCTTCTAGCGGGAAGACCCGATCAGGCTCGGAATCCCGGTTACAAGACATTTCGACAATGGTAAAACAAGACCAGCAAAGCCACCCAGATGTGCCGACAAATCCCGATAGGAGCTGCACATATCTCGTTCTCAGGGCACACCGGATGAGCAAGACGTCGGGTGGGCCAGCCCAGAGTTGCCCCTGGTAGCTCCGGACATCGCTCAGTTGGACCAACACTCAGAGGAGCACTGGCCCGGGGGGGGGGGGTTAAAATAAAGATGACCCTTGGGCAGGCCTACCCAAGGGAAAGAAAAGGCTAGGTGACGAATGATAAAACCAATGTTGGGCCTTGCTGGAAGAGTTTTATTCAAGGCGAACTGTCAAGGGGTTCCCATTATAACCCAACCGCGTAAGGAACGCAAAATCCGGGAACATAACACCGATATGACGGAAACTAGGGCGGCAAGAGTGGAACAAAAAACCAGGCATAAGGCCGAGCCTTCCACCCTTTACCAAGTATATAGATGCATTAATTAAATAAGATATATTGTGATATCCCAACAAGTAAACATGTTCCAACAAGGAACAACATCTCCATGTTCCAAAAAGGAACAAACTTCAATCTTCACCTGCAACTAACAACGCTATAAGAGGGGCTGAGCAAAGCGGTAACATAGCCAAACAACGGTTTGCTAGGACAAGGTGGGTTAGAGGCTTTGTTCAACAATATAGGAGGCATGATAAGCAAGTGGTAGGTATCGCAGCATAGGCATAGCAAAAGAGCGAGCAACTAGCAAGCCAAGATAGAAGTGATTTCGAGGGTATGGTCATCTTGCCTGAAATCCCGCAAGGAAGAAGAACGAGTCCATGAAGAAGACAAACGGACGTAGTCGAACGGGTCCTCACAAACACGACGTTACCGGAAACAACCCGAAGAAGCACACCGGAAAGAAGCAGATAACATAGTAAACAACCAACACATGAACATGGCATGATGCACAATCAAGTATGATGCATGTCCGGTTTAATGAAGCAAGGCATGGCAAAGTGCATAAGCAACCCTACAAATTAAGTGGAGCTCAATATGCAACGGAGGTGCATATTGAAGAAAACACCACATGACTTATTTAGTTCTCTCTCGTTTATGTACCCAAAAAGGTTAAATGTTGTTAGCATGGCAAGAGGTGAAGCATGATGAAACTATCTAATCTAGGCAAGTTTAAATGAGGCCGGAACAACAAAACAACAAGTCCGGAAACTCCTCATATGCATATATTAGGTTTGTTACTGTTCTTCCCTAAACATAATTTTAGAGTTGTTAAACATGCTAGGTGAGTGCATCATGTTAAACTAGGCATTTTTCTACCCCATTTACATATAAGGTTTATTAAAATCCGAGTTACGGTTATTTAGTTATGAAATAAATCATTTTAACATGGCATTGGAGCAAAATAATGCAAACATCATTTTAAACATTTTAACATGGCAAGAAAGTGGCATATTATTAATCTACACATAATTTTAAGCAAGTTTCATATATAAATTATTTTAAACCGATGCACGGTTGAGGATTTATTAAATGCATGAAGTATGAGGGTTTTTCTGCAATTCTGTCAACTCTGGATAATTAGCAAATTCGGTCGCGAAAAAAAAACAGGCACTCGGGCCGAATCTAGCCGGCCCAACCATGGAAAAAAAGAGGGCGCGCACTGGCCTCACCATGGGCCTCAGCCCACTCGGTGGAGGAGGGAGGCCGGTGGGTCGCGCAACTGGGCCTCGGGCGTGCTTGTGGCCCACGCGGGCATGTGCGGCAACGGCCTGGGGCACGCTCGCCCGAAACATAGAGGAAGGGGACAAAGCAGGCAGCAGCGGTTGAAACAGGGGAGCAGCGGCGGCGTGGGACTTGCAGGTCGGCGCGCGAGCCGACAAGGAACTCCGGCGACGGTGGCTGACGACGATGCGAGCGCCGTGAACGGGCAGGACCAGGCAAGGGGGTCTTGGATCCGGCGGCGCAAGGGAGCTCTGAGGCGGGGAGGAACGACAAGGCCCTGGCAGGGAAAAATTCAGTCACGAGGCAGGGACAGAGAGAGGGACGGAGTGAGATCGAGAGGAGGCGAGGCGACCTGGCCGTGGCCGGCCGACGGTAGGCGCGGGCGCCCGAGGATGCGAGGTGGAGGAGCATGGGGAGGCTCGATTCTGCTGAAGACGAGGCCATGGGCGACGCTGTCGGGGAGGCGACGAGCGAGGAGGTTGAGGCCTGCACGAGGTTGGTGCGGCTGCTCCATGGGAGGAGCTCCTGGTCGGAGGCTTTGGGGTACTTGAGCGCGAGCTCCTGCTCGATCCGACAGCGGGGCGATGAACAAGCGGCGGCCACGGCGCATTCCTGTCAGTGGCAAGAGGTCAGGCCACAGGGAGAGGCAGGGGCAATAAGAAGAAACAGGGGGAGAAAAGGAGGGCGGCGACTCATCTGCTAGCTGATTCGGGCACTCGGGAGGAGATCGTCTCCCCGGGTCGACGAGGAGAGAGAGGAGGGAGAGGATCGATGGGCTTGGGTGGATCGAGGGGAAGCAGAGGCTGGTTGGTTCGGTGGCGAAAACGGGGAAGGGAAGGAGACGGCGCTGGTTGGGCATGGGGATCGGGGGGATCCCGATGAGGATTTGGGAGATAAGTGCGGCGGTGGCGGCAGGGACAAGCCCCTAGTTTCTAGGGTTGGGTCCGTATATATATAGTAAGTGGGTTTTTGGGTAGGGGTATTCGGTCCCTCCGATCGAAATCGAGTGGATGCGAATAAATGGGTTAGGGAGCCCAATTAAGAAAACGGAGACGTTTCGTAGATGTTTGGGGATGATCCGAGTCCAATGGTGACAACTGTCCGGGTCGGATCCGGGACAGCTTCGGACGCGCGCGCGAGGAGGGCCGCGGGAACTGTGCAGAGAGGGGTTAGGTGAACGAGGTCAAGTGTGTGGACTAAGAAGAGAGAGGGGGAATGCAACCCGGCAACCGTATTCGGAGACCGGAAACGTCCGACGTTAGACCGGCTATAATGCCGCTATAGTTATCCGTTGGGGCGTCAAACGGACTCCGAATGCGATGAAACTTGACAGGCGGTCTATCTACACTACAATAATACCACACGTCAAATCTCATCCCATTCCGAGAACATTTTCCGGCCATTTATAAAATAATATTTCGGACATGCCGCAGGCGCGTGCAAGTGTGTCTGGGCTCAGAACGGACAACGGAAGGAACGAGGAGACCGGGACGGGTGCAAGTTCCAAAAACATGATGATGCAATGCACATGATGACATGATGAAATGCAACACGCAGGCAAAAGACAAGGCAACAACATCGAATAACTGGAGGATAACTGGCACATCGGTCTCGGGGCGTTACAACTCGGTAGGATTTTTCCAAACTTAGGCGAGTGCTGGACTGCCGTTAAGCCTCTTAGCGAGAGAACTTAGGCAAGTGCTCAACTGTAGCTAAGCCCCTGAGTGGGAGGATTGCTCTTCACTCGGTAGGATTTTTTCAAACTTAGGCGAGTGCTGGACTGCCGTTAAGCCTCTTAGTGAGAGAACTCAGGCGAGTGCTCGACTGCAGCTAAGCCCCCGAGTGGGAGGACCGCTCTCCACTCGGTAGGATTTTTTCAAACTTAGGCGAGTGCTGGACTGCCATTAAGCCTCTTAGTGAGAGAACTTAGGCGAGTGCTAGACTGCAGCTAAGCCCTCGAGTGGGAGGACTGCTCTCCACTCGGTAGGATTTTTTCAAACTTAGGCGAGTGTTGGACTGCCGTTAAGCCTCTTAGTGAGAGAACTTAGGCAAGTGCTCGACTGCAGCTAAGCCCCCAAGTGGGAGGACTACTCTCCACTCGGTAGGATTTTTTCAAACTTACGCGAGTGCCGGACTGCCGTTAAGCCTCTTAGTGAGAGAACTTAGGCGAGTGCTCGACTGCAGCTAAGCCCCCGAGTGGGAGGACTGCTCTCCACTCGGTAGGATTTTTTCAAACTTAGGCGAGTGCTGGACTGCCGTTAAGCCTCTTAGTGAGAGAACTCGGGCGAGTGCTCGACTGCAGCTAAGCCCCTGAGTGGGAGGACTGCTCTCCACTCGGTAGGATTTTTTCAAACTTAGGCGAGTGCTGGACTGCCGTTAAGCCTCTTAGTGAGAGAACTTAGGCGAGTGCTCGACTGCAGCTAAGCCCCTGAGTGGGAGGACTGCTCTCCACTCGGTAGGATTTTTTCAAACTTAGGCGAGTGCTGGACTGCCGTTAGGCCTCTTAGTGAGAGAACTTAGGCGAGTGCTCGACTGCAGCTAAGCCCTCGAGTGGGAGGACTGCTCTCCACTCGGTAGGATTTTTTCAAACTTAGGCGAGTGCTGGACTGCCGTTAAGCCTCTTAGTGAGAGAGCTTAGGCGAGTGCTCAACTGCAGCTAAGCCCCCGAGTGGAAGGATTGCTCTTCACTCGGTAGGATTTTTTCGAACTTAGGCGGAACGGATTCGCGACTAAGCCCACCCACTGGGGGATTTCAGGAGTAAATAAGAACAACCCAATCAAATGAGAGAACTGTAAGCTCTTGTCTTTGATAAATGAATTACAAAAGGTGTTGCTTATTACATTTTATTCGAACGAGTGTTTAAGTATAAAAGGGGCGGAGCAGCTCCGCACTCCAAGGCCGTGGCTCGTCTTTCTGATGCTCGATACTGTAAAGATGGTATGCTCCGTTGTGGAGAACTTTGGTGACGATGAAGGGGCCTTCCAAGTTGGAGCGAGCTTGTGTGGTTTTTGGTGATCCACTCGAAGAACCAAGTCTCCTTATTGAAAGGCCCGACCCCTCACGTTCCTGGCGTGGAATCGACGCAAATCTTGCTGATAAATGGTCGAGCGGATCAAGGCCATCTCTCTTTCCTCCTCTAAGAGATCGACTGAATCTTGCCGGGCCTGCTCTACTTCTGCTTCAGAGAAGAGTTCAACTCAGGGTGCATTGTGGAGCAAGTCACTTGGCAGAACAGCTTCGGCTCTATAGACTAAGAAGAAAGGAGTTCTTCCAGTCGACCGATTAGGAGTTGTCCTTAAACCCCACAGAACTGACGGAAGTTCATCAACCCAAGCACCTGCTGCGTGTTTGAGATCAGGCATCAGTCGGGGCTTCAGTCCTTTGAGAATTAGGCCATTGGCTCTTTCTGCTTGTCCGTTTGACTGTGGGTGAGCAACAGAAGCATAGTCGACTCGAGTGCCCTGAGAGGCGCAGAAAATTATGAACTCATCGGAATCGAAGTTCGATACATTGTCCGTGATGGTGCTGTGTGGGACTCCATATATGAACGTCAATTCTCTGATAAAACTGACAGCGGTGCTAGCGTCAAGGTTCTTAATGGGTTTGGCTTCGATCCATTTGGTAAACTTGTCGACTGCAACGAGCACGTGAGTGAAGCCATTTCTGCCGGTCCTCAGCGGTCCAACCATATCCAGTCCCCAAACAGCGAAGGGCTAGACGAGGGGAATGGTCTTCAGGGCTGACGCTGGCTTGTGAGACATATCGGAGTAAAATTGACAGCCTTCACATCTGTCGACTATATCTTTCGCCATCTCATTTGCTCGTGGCCAATAGAATCCAGCTCGGTATGCTTTAGCCACGATGGCCCGAGAGGACGCATGGTGGCCACAGGTTCCCGAGTGGATGTATTAAGGATCATTCGACATTCTTCTGGTGTTATGCATTTCTGACCGACTCCAGTCACACTTTCTCTGAACAGCTTCCCTCTTATCACAGTAAAAGCTGTAGATCAGCGGACGATCTGTCGAGCTTCTTTTTCATCCTCTGGGAGCTCTTTCCTGAGGATGTATGCAATGTAGGGCACCGTCCAATCGGGAGTAATGGCCAGTGAAGGAAATATGCCCTAGAGGCAATAATAAAGTTATTATTTATTTCCTTATATCATGATAAATGTTTATTATTCATGCTAGAATTGTATTAACCGGAAACATAATACATGTGTGAATACATAGACAAACAGAGTGTCACTAGTATGCCTCTACTTGACTAGCCCGTTAATCGAAGATGGTTATGTTTCCTAACCATGAACAAAAGAGTTGTTATTTGATTAACGGGATCACATCATTAGAAGAATGATGTGATTGACATGACCCATTCCATTAGCTTAGCACCCGATCGTTTAGTATGTTGCTATTGCTTTCTTCATGACTTATACATGTTCCTATGACTATGAAATTATGCAACTCCCGTTTACCAGAGGAACACTTTGTGTGCCACCAAAAATCACAACGTAACTGGGTGATTATAAAGGTGCTCTACAGGTGTCTCCGAAGGTACTTGTTGGGTTGGCGTATTTCGAGATTAGGATTTGTCACTCCGATTGTCGGAGAGGTATCTCTGGGCCCTCTCGGTAATGCACATCACATAAGCCTTGCAAGCATTGCAACTAATGAGTTAGTTGTGAGATGATGTATTACGGAACGAGTAAAGAGACTTGCCGGTAACGAGATTGAACTAGGTATTAAGATACCGACGATCGAATCTCGGGCAAGTAACATACCGATGACAAAGGGAACACCGTATGTTGTTATGCGGTCTGACCGATAAAGATCTTCGTAGAATATGTGGGAGCCAATATGAGCATCCAGGTTCCGCTATTGGTTATTGACCGGAGACATGTCTCGGTCATGTCTACATTGTTCTCGAACCCGTAGGGTCCGCACGCTTAAGGTTTCAATGATAGTTATATTATGAGTTTATAAGTTTTGATGTACCGAAGGAGTTTGGAGTCCCGGATGAGATCGGGGACATGACGAGGAGTCTCGAAATGGTCGAGACGTAAAGATCAATATATTGGACGACTATATTCGGACATCGGAAAGGTTCCGAGTGATTCAGGTATTTTCGGAGGTACCGGGGAGTTACGGGAATACGAGGAAGAAGCAATGGGCCTTAATGGGCCTTAGTGGGAATGACCAGGAGGTGGCGCGCGCCCCTCCCAAGCCCAGTCCGAATTGGACAAGGGGTTTGGGGCGCGGCCCGTCTCTCCCTTCCTTCCCCTCTTCCCCCCTTTCCCCCCTTCTCCTAGTTGGACTAGGAAAGGAGGAAACCTACCCCAACTAGGAGTAGGAATCCTACTCCCCTGGCACGCCCCTCCTAGGGCCTGCCTCCTCCCCCCTTGCTCCTTTATATACGGGGGCAGGGGGGCACCTCTAGACACACAAGTTGATCTTCATGATCGTTCTCTTAGCCGTGTGCGGTGCCCCCCTCCACCATAATTCTCGATAATATTGTAACGGTGCTTAGGCGAAGCCCTGCGACAGTAGAACATCAAGATCGTCACCACGCCATCATGCTGACGGAACTCTTCCCCGACACTTTGCTGGATCGGAGTCCGGGGATCGTCATCGAGCTGAACGTGTGCTAAAACTCGGAGGTGCCGTAGTTTCGGTGCTTGATCGGTCGGACCGTGAAGACGTACGACTACATCAACCGCGTTGTCATAACGCTTCCGCTTTCGGTCTACGAGGGTACGTAGACAACACTCTCCCCTCTCGTTGCTATGCATCACCATGATCTTGCGTGTGCGTAGGAATTTTTTTGAAATTACTACGTTCCCCAACAGTGGTATCAGAGCCTAGGTTTTATGTGTTGATGTTGTGCATGAGTAGAACACAAGTGAGTTGTGGGCGATATAAGTCATACTGCTTACCAGCATGTCATACTTTGGTTCGGCGGTATTGTTGGATGAAGCGGCCCGGACCAACATTACGCGTACGCTTACGCGAGACTGGTTCTACCAACGTGCTTTGCACACAGGTGGCTGGCGGGTGTCAGTTTCTCCAACTTTAGTTGAACCAAGTGTGGCTACGCCCGGTCCTTGCGAAGGTTAAAACAGCACCAACTTGACAAACTATCGTTGTGGTTTTGATGCGTAGGTAAGAACGGTTCTTGCTAAACCCGTAGCAGCCACGTAAAACTTGCAACAACAAAGTAGAGGACGTCTAACTTGTTTTTGCAGGGCATGTTGTGATGTGATATGGTCAAGACATGATGCTAAATTTTATTGTATGAGATGATCATGTTTTGTAACTGAGTTATCGGCAACTGGCAGGAGCCATATGGTTGTCGCTTTATTGTATGCAATGCAATTGCGCTGGAATGCTTTACTTTATTACTAAGCGGTAGCGATAGTCGTGGAATCATAAGATTGGCGAGACGACAATGATGCTACGATGGTGATCAAGGTGTCGCGCCGGTGACGATGGTGATCATCACGGTGCTTCAAAGATGGAGATCACAAGCACAAGATGATGGTGGCCATATCATATCACTTATATTGATTGCATGTGATGTTTATCTTTTATGCATCTTATCTTGCTTTGATTGACAGTAGCATTATAAGATGATCCCTCACTAAATTATCAAAGTATAAGTGTTCTCCCTGAGTATGCACCGTTGCGAAAGTTCTTCGTGCTGAGACACCACGTGATGATCGGGTGTGATAGGCTCTACGTTCAAATACAACGGGTGCAAAACAGTTGCACACGCGGAATACTCAGGTTAAACTTGACGAGCCTAGCATATAACAAATATGGCCTCGGAACACGGAGACCGAAAGGTCGAGCATGAATCATATAGTAGATATGATCAACATATTGATGTTCACCATTGATACTACTCCATCTCACGTGATGATTGGACATGGTTTAGTTGATTTGGATCACATGATCAGTTAGAGGATTAGAGGGATATCTTTCTAAGTGGGAGTTATTAAGTAATATGATTAATTGAACTTTAATTTATCATGAACTTAGTCCTGGTAGTATTAGCATATCTATATTGTAGATCAATAGCTCGCGTTTAGCTCCCCTGTTTTATTTTTTATATGTTCCTAGAGAAAACTAAGTTGAAAGATGTTAGTAGCAATGATGCGGATTGGACCCGTGATATGAGGTTTATCCTCATTGCTGCACAGAAGAATTATGTCCTCGATGCACCGCTAGGTGACAGACCTATTGCAGGAGCAGATGCAGACGTTATGAATGTTTGGCTAGCTCAATATGATGACTACTTGATAGTTTAGTGCACCATGCTTAACGGCTTAAGAATCGGGACTTCAAAGACGTTTTGAATGTCATGGACCATATGAGATGTTCCAGGAGTTGAAGTTATTATTTCAAGCAAATACCCGAGTTGAGAGATATGAAGTCTCCAACAAGTTCTATAGCTAAAAGATGGAGGAGAATAGCTCAAGCAGTGAGCATGTGCTCAGATTGTCTGGGTACTACAATCGCTTGAATCAAGTGGGAGTTAATCTTCCAGATAAAATAGTGATTGACAGAATTCTCTAGTCACCATGACCAAGTTAGTAGAACTTCGTGATGAACTATGATATGCAAGGGATAACGGAAACGATTCCCAAGCTCTTTGTAATGCTGAAACCAACGAAGGTAGAAATCAAGAAAACTATCAAGTGTTGATGGTAGATAAGACCACTAGTTTCAAGAAAAGGGCAAAGGGAAGAAGGGGAACTTCAAGAAGAATGGCAAGCAAGTTGCTACTCAAGTGAAGAAGCCCAAGTCTAGTCCTAATCCTGAGACTAAGTGCTTCTACTGCAAAGGGACTGGTCACTGGAAGCGGAATTGCCCCAAGTATTTGGCGGATAAGAAGGATGGCAAAGTGAACAAAGGTATATTTGATATACAGATTATTGATGTGTATTTTACTAGTGTTCGTAGCAACCCCTCGGTATTTGATACTGGTTCAGTTGCTAAGAGTAGTAACTCGAAACGGGAGTTGCAGAATGAACATAGACTAGTTAAGGGTGAAGTGACGATGTGTGTTGGAAGTGGTTCCAAGATTGATATGATCATCATCGCACACTCCCTATACTTTCGGGATTAGTGTTGAACCTAAAATAAATGTTATTTAGTGTTTGCGTTGAGCATGAATATGATTGGATCATGTTTATTGCAATACGGTTATTCATGTAAACTAGAGAATAATTGTTGTTCTGTTTACATGAATAAAACCTTATATGGTTACACACCCAATGAAAATGGTTCGTTGGATCTCGATAGTAGTGATACACATATTCATAATGTTGAAGCCAAAAGATGCAGAGTTGATAATGATAGTGCGACTTATTTGTGGCACTGCCGTTTAGGTCATATCGGTGTAAAGCACATGAAGAAACTCCATACTGATGGACTTTTGGAACCACTTGATTATGAATCACTTGGTACTTGCGAACCGTGCCTCATGGGCAAGATGACTAAAACGCCGTTCTCTGGTACTATGGAGAGAGTAACAGATTTGTTGGAAATCATACATGCTGATGTATGTGGTCCGATGAATATTGAGGCTCGTGGTAGGTATCATTATTTTCTGATCTTCACAGATGATTTGAGTAGATATGAGTATATCTACTTGATGAAACACAAGTATGAAATATTTGAAAAGTTCAAAGAATTTCAGAGTGAAGTGGAGAATCATCGTAACAAAAAATAAAAGTTTCTACGATATGATCGCAGAAGTAAAATATTTGAGTTACGAGTTTGGCCTTCAGTTAAAACAATGTGAAATAGTTTCACTACTCACGCCACCTGGAACACCACAATGTAATGGTGTGTCCGAACGTCATAACCATACTTTATTAGATATGGTGCGATCTATGATGTCTCTTACCGATCTACCACTATCGTTTTGGGGTTATGCATTAGAGACAGCTGCATTCACGCTAAATAGGGCACCATCTAAATCCGTTGAGACGACACCGTATGAACTATGGTTTGGCAAGAAACCTAAGCCGTCGTTTCTTAAAGTTTGAGGTTGCAATGCTTATGTGAAAAAGTTTCAACCTGATAAGCTCTAACCCAAATTGGAGAAGTGTGTCTTCATAGGATACCCAAAAGAAAATGTTGGGTACCCCCTCTATCACAGATCCGAAGGCAATATAATCGTTGCTTTGAATGGATCCTTTCTAGAAAAAGAGTTTCTCTCGAAAGAAGTGAGTGGGAGGAAAATAGAACTTGATGAGGTAACTGTACCTGCTCCTTTATTGGAAAGTAGTTCATCACAGAAATATGTTCCTGTGACTACTACACCAATTAGTGAGGAAGCTAATGATGATGATCATGTAACTTCAGTTCAAGTTGCTACCGAACCTCGTAGGTAAACCAGAGTGAGATCCGCACCAGAGTGGTATGGTAATCCAGTTCTGGAGGTCATGTTACTTGACCATGACGAGCCTGCAAACTATGAGGAAGCGATGATGAGCCCAGATTCCGCGAAATGGCTTGAGGCCATGAAATCTGAGATGAGATCCATGTATGAGAACAAAGTATGGACTTTGATTGACTTGCCCAATGATCGGCGAGCCATTGAGATTAAATGGATCTTCAAGAGGAAGACGGACGCTGATAGTAGTGTTACTATCTACAAAGCTAGAATTGTCGCAAAAAGGTTTTCGACAAGTTCAAGGTGTTGACTACGATGAGAGTTTCTCACTCGTATCTATGCTTAAGTCTGTCCGAATCATGTTAGCAATTGCCGCATTTTATGAAATCCGGTAAATGGATAAACAAAACTGCATTCCTTAATGGATTTATTAAAGAAGAGTTGTATATGATACAACCAGAAGGTTTTGTCAATCCTAAAGGTGATAACAAAATGTGCAAGCTCCAGCGATCCATCTATGGACTGGTGCAAGCATCTCGGAGTTGGAATATGCGCTTTGATGAGATGATCAAAGCATATAGTTTTATACAGACTTGCGGTGAAGCCTATATTTACAAGAAAGTGAGTGGGAGCACTACAACATTTCTGATAAGTATATGTGAATGACATATTGTTGATCGGAAATAATGTAGAATTATTCTGCAAAGCATAAAGGAGTGTTTTGAAAGAATTTTTTCAAAGAAAGACCTCGGTGAAGCTGCTTACATATTAAGCATCAAGATCTATAGAGATAGATCAAGACGCTTGATAAGTTTTTTCAATGAGTACATACCTTGACAATACTTTGAAGTAGTTCAAAAATGGAACAGTCAAATAAAGAGTTCTTGGCTGTGTTACAAGGTGTGAAATTGAGTAAGACTCAAAGCCCGACCACGGCAAAAGATAGAAAGAGAATGAAAGTCATTCCCTATGCCTCAGCCATAGGTTCTATAAAGTATGCCATGCTGTGTACCAGATCTATTGTATACCCTACACTGTGTTAAGCAAGGGAGTACAATAGTGATCTAAGAGTAGATCACTGGACATCGGTCAAAATTATCCTTAGTGGAATAAGGAAATATTTCTCAATTATGGAGGTGACAAAAGGTTCGTCGTAAAAAGTTACGTCGATGCATGTTTTGACACAGATCTGGATGACTCTAAGTCTCGATCTAGATACATATTGAAAGTGGGAGCAATTAGCTAGAGTAGCTCCGTGCAGAGCATTGTAGACATAGAATTCGCAAAATACATACGGATCTGTATGTGACAGACCCGTTGGCTAAAATTATCTCACAAGCAAAACATGATCACACCTTAGTACTCTTTGGGTGTTAATCACATAAACGATGTGAACTAGATTACTAACTCTAGTAAACCCTTTGGGTGTTGGTCACATGTCGAAGTGAAGTATGGGTGTTAATCACATGGTGATGTGAACTATTGATGTTAAATCACATGGTGATGTGAACTAGATTATTGACTCTAGTGCAAGTGGGAGACTCAAGGAAATATGCCTTAGAGGCAATAATAAAGTTATTATTTATTTCCTTATATCATGATAAATGTTTATTATTCATGCTAAAATTGTATTAACCGGAAACATAATACATGTGTGAATACATAGACAAACAGAGTGTCACTAGTACGCCTCTACTTGACTAGCCCGTTAATCGAAGATGGTTATGTTTCCTAACCATGAACAAAAGAGTTGTTATTTGATTAACGGGATCACATCATTAGAAGAATGATGTGATTGACATGACCCATTCCATTAGCTTAGCACCCGATCGTTTAGTATGTTGCTATTGCTTTCTTCATGACTTATACATGTTCCTATGACTATGAAATTATGCAACTCCCGTTTACCAGAGGAACACTTTGCGTGCCACCAAACGTCACAACGTAACTGGGTGATTATAAAGGTGCTCTACAGGTGTCTCCGAAGGTACTTGTTGGGTTGGCGTATTTCAAGATTAGGATTTGTCACTCCGATTGTCGGAGAGGTATTTCTGGGCCCTCTCGGTAATGCACATCACATAAGCCTTGCAAGCATTGCAACTAATGAGTTAGTTGTGAGATGATGTATTACGGAACGAGTAAAGAGACTTGTCGGTAATGAGATTGAACTAGGTATTAAGATATCGACGATCGAATCTCGGGCAAGTAACATACCGATGACAAAGGGAACACCGTATGTTGTTATGCGGTCTGACCGATAAAGATCTTCGTAGAATATGTGCGAGCCAATATGAGCATCCAGGTTACGCTATTGGTTATTGACTGGAGACATGTCTCGGTCATGTCTACATTGTTCTCGAACCCTTAGGGTCCGCACGCTTAAGGTTTCGATGATAGTTATATTATGAGTTTATAAGTTTTGATGTACCGAAGGAGTTCGGAGTCCCGGATGAGATCGGGGACATGACGAGGAGTCTCTAAATGGTCGAGACGTAAAGATCGATATATTGGACGACTATATTCGGACATCGGAAAGGTTCCGAGTGATTCGGATATTTTCGGAGGTACCGGGGAGTTACGGGAATACGAGGAAGAAGCAATGGGCCTTAATGGGCCTTAGTGGGAAGGACTAGGAGGTGGCGCGCGCCCCTCCCAAGCCCAGTCCGAATTGGACAAGGGGTTTGGGGCGCGGCCCGTCTCTCCCTTCCTTCCCCTCTTCCCCCCTTTCCCCCCGTCTCCTAGTTGGACTAGGAAAGGAGGAAACCTACTCCAACTAGGAGTGGGAATCCTACTCCCCTGGCACGCCCCTCCTAGGGCCTGCCTCCTCCCCCCTTGCTCCTTTATATACGGGGGCAGGGGGGCACCTCTAGACACACAAGTTGATCTTCATGATCGTTCTCTTAGCCGTGTGCGGTGCCCCCCTCCACCATAATCCTCGATAATATTGTAGCGGTGCTTAGGCAAAGCCCTGCGACAGTAGAACATCAAGATCATCACCACGCCGTCGTGCTGACGGAACTCTTCCCCGACACTTTGCTAGATCGGAGTCCGGGGATCGTCATCGAGCTGAACGTGTGCTAAAACTCGGAGGTGCCGTAGTTTCGGTGCTTGATCGGTCGGACCGTGAAGACGTACGACTACATCAACCGCGTTGTCATAACGCTTCCGCTTTTGGTCTACGAGGGTACGTAGACAACACTCTCCCCTCTCGTTGTTATGCATCACCATGATCTTGCGTGTGCGTAGGAATTTTTTTGAAATTACTACGTTCCACAACAGCCAGAACCTCCATGATTAGGTCGACCACAGCTGGGACCTCGACTTCAGTCGGATCCGTGGCGCTTTTGGGTTGTGGGGGCTCTTCAGTGAAAGGGTCTTCCTGAACTGTCGGCGTGTGAATATGCTCCAAGAATACATTGCTGGGAATGGCTTCTCTCTTGGAGCCTATCTTTGCCAATTCATTGGCTTCTTGATTTTTCAATCGGGGGATGTGGTGGAGTTCTAACCCCTCAAACTTCTTCTCAAGCTTTCTCACCGCCTTGTAGTAACCAGTCATGGCTGGGCTTCTAACGTCCCACTCCTTCATCACTTGATTAACTACCAAATATGAGTCGTCGTAGACCATGAGGCGACGGACGCCGAGTGAGATGGCCATGCGCAACCCATACAGGAGTGCTTCGTATTCTGCTTCATTGTTGGAAGAATCAAAGTGAATCTGGAGGACATATCTGAGCTTGTCTCCTCGGGGGGATACCAGAACTACTCCAGCACCAGAACCGCTCAACATCTTGGATCCGTCAAAGAACATGGTCCAGTGCTCAGAGTGAACTTGAGTCGGCAGTTGCTGTTCGATCCACTCGGCGAGGAAATCTGCTATTGCTTGGGACTTGATAGCTTTCTTTGCCTCAAACTTGATATCCAAGGGAAGGAGTTCAATCGCCCATTTAGCCACTCGACCAGTTGCATTCCTGTTGTGCAGAATCTCTGACAATGGAGCGTCGCTGACGAGTGTAACAGAGTGATCTGAGAAGTAGTGTGCAACCTTCTTCATGGTCATGTAAATTCCATAGACAAGCTTCTGATAGTGAGGATATCTCTGCTTTGACGGGGTCAGGACTTCAGAAATATAATAAACTGGGCATTGAACTTTGTACACTTTTCCTTCCTCTTCCCGCTCGACCGTAAGTACTGTACTGACGACTTGTCCAGTGGCTGCTATATAAAGCAAAAGAGGCTCTTTGCTGATTGGAGCAGCAAGCACCGGCTGGGTGGAAAGCAGGGCTTTTAGCTCTGCAAATGTTGTATCAGCTTCTGGAGTCCACTCGAACGTATCTGATTTCTTCATCAGTCGGTAAAGAGGCAGCGCCTTTTCACCGAGGCGAGAAATGAATCGACTTAGGGCGGCCAAGCAACCAGTAAGCTTCTGGACATCATGCACACGCACAAGGCGTTTCATTCGGAGTATAGCGCCTACTTTCTCTGGGTTAGCATCGATTCCTCGTTCGGAAACAAGAAAACCGAGTAACTTTCCGCCTGGAACTCCAAACGTACACTTTGCTGGATTGAGCTTGATATCATACCTTCTGAGGTTAGCAAAAGTTTCAGCGAGGTCGGTCAGCAGGTCGGAACCTTTACGTGACTTGACCACAATGTCATCCATGTATGCTTCCACATTCCGACTGATCTGAGTGAGCAGGCACTTCTGAATCATTCGCATAAATGTGGCTCCGGCGTTCTTCAAGCCGAATGGCATTGTGACATAACAGAAGCACCCGAACGGGGTGATAAAAGCTGTCTTTATTTCGTCGGGTCCATACAGACGGATCTGGTGGTACCCGGAGTAGGCATCCAAAAAGGACAAACGCTCGCACCCAACAGTCGAGTCGACTATCTGATCGATGCGAGGGAGAGGGAAGTGATCTTTCGGGCAGGCCCGATTGATATGCTTGAAATCGATGCACATGCGGAGTGAGTCATCTTTCTTTGGGACCATGACAACATTGGCTAACCACTCGGAGTGGTAAATCTCTCAGATAAACTCAGCTGCCAAAAGCCGAGCCACCTCTTCGCCGATTGCTTTTCTTTTCTGGACGGCGGACCGTCGAAGATGCTCTTTGACTGGTTTCACTTTCGGGTCGACTCTCTAACGATGCTCAGCCAGTCCCCTGGGAACACCTGGCATGTCGGAAGGCTTCCATGCAAAGATGTCCCAGTTCTCATGGAGGAACTGGATGAGCGCTTCTTCCTATTTGGAGTCGAGTGTGGTCGAAATGTGGGTCGGAGCTGCATTGGGGTCCGTCGGGTGAATGTGAACAGACTTCGTCTCGCCAGACGACTAGAATGCTGAATCTGTGGCTGGCTTCTTGGCTCGCAACAAGTCACTTGGGTCTACATTTTTCTGGTATTCTTGCAATTCTGCCACGACCATCTGGGCATCGGCGATCTTTGAGCCCTTCTGGAAACACTCTTCCGCCTTTTTCTAATTACCAGAGATAGTGATCACTCCTCTGGGACTAGGCATCTTCAATTTGAGGTACACGTAACAAGGTCGAGCCATGAATCGTGCATAAGCTGGCCTGCCCAGAATTGCATGATACGCACTCTGAAAATCCACGACTTCAAACGTCAACTTTTCTTTGCGGTAATTTTTGGCATCACGGAAAACCACGTTGAGTGCAATCTGACCGAGGGACGCAGCCTTCTTGCCTGGGATGACCCCATGGAAACTCATATGGCTTTCACTGAGTCTGGACATCGGAATGCCCATTCCTTTCAACATTTCTGCATACAGAATGTTCAGGCCACTGCCACCGTCCATCAGGACCTTTGTCAGTCGAGTGCCTTCGACAACCGGGTCGACTACCAGCGCTTGCCTCCCAGGGGTGGCGATGTGCACTGGGTGATCAGACTGGTCGAACGTAATGGCAGTCTGCGACCATTTCAAGTAATTGGGTGTCGCCGGAGCGACCATGTTCACTTCTCTGTTGATGACTTTCAATCGACTCTTGTTTTCAACATCAGCAAAAATCATCAGAGTGGAATTCACGTGAGGATAACCATCATCATCTTCCCCTTCACTCTCAGCCTTGTCTGCCTCCTTCTCCTTTTCCTTGGGTTGTTTCTCTCGGAACTGCTGGATCAGGAGCCGACACTGTCGAGTGGTATGCTTCGGGTAAATGAAATTACCTTCTTTGTCTTTTTTGGTGTGGATATGACACGGCAGATCCAACACGTCATTTCCATCTTGATCTTTTACTTTCTTGGGGTTCCATGACCTTTTGGGCTTCCCCTTGAACTTTCCTTGAACCACAACCAAGGCCTCACCCAGAGCAGCTGGTTCGGCCTTGCGATTTTGTTTCCGACTGGAGTTTCCTCCCCCGGCTTCGTGGGCGACTGCTTTGTGCTTGCCGCTTCGCAGTCGCTCCTCCTCTTCACCATTGGCATACTTGGTGGCGATTTCCATCATCCGAGTCAAAGTCATGTTTCCTGTCCGACTGAATTTCAGATTCAACTCCCGGTACCTGATGCCTTCCTTGAAAGCACAAATTGCCTAATGATCAGACACATCTTCCACCGTGTGGTGCAGGGTGATCCACCTCTGGATATAATCTCTCAAAGTTTCATTCGGTTTCTGGACACAACACTGTAATTCTGTCAAACCTGCTGGCTGCTTGCAAGTACCCTCAAACGTTCTGACAAACACTCGGGCGAGATCTTCCCAAGTATAGATGCTGCTAGGTGCCAACTGATTCAGCCACGCCCTAGACGAGCCCTCCAACATCAGAGGAAGGTGTTTCATGGCCACCTCATCATTGCCGCCACCAATCTGGACAGCCACTCGGTAGTCTTCGAGCCAGGTGTCAGGCTTGGACTCTCCGGTGAACTTACTGACTCCAGTCGCCAACCTGAAGTTGGGGGGAATTACTGCAGCTCTGATAGCTCTGCTGAAGCACTCTGGGCCAGAGACATGCACCCTATTGCTGGTTTGCGGGCCTCTGTCATGGCCATCTCGGTGAGCTCTGTTTCTGTCGACCAAGCCTTGTACGAGAATAGATCTCGCATCAAAGCTTGGCTCCCTGGGGTCGACTGGAATACCTCTTCCGACGCTGTTAGGGCGCCTATCTTCATGTGGCCGCGGCACGTACGACCCACTCCTTGGAGGAGGCGTGGGCACTCGACGGCGACCACCGCGATCGGCTCGACGATCATACTGCTCCTGGTTTCCGTACTGATCACGCCGCCCTCCACGTCCCTCACGCCTCGAGGGTGATCTCAGGCTATGGGCCGACTGGACCATATCTGCAACCACAGATCTGCTATGGATCCTATCCCGCGACTGAGACATGGCCATATTCTGCTCTCCTGCTGCCCGGAGCAAGGCCCTGATCTGCGCCAGACCTCAGCCAGCTTCTGACCGGGAAGGTTGAATCGACTCTGCTATCCGGGCCGCAGCTGCTAGGTTTTGGATCGATGTCCGGTATACCTGAGCCGGAGGTGGAAAAAGTTGGCGTCGGCTGGACTCAGGAGCACGTTGACGAGCGCGATCGTCGAGGGCGCGCTGTAGGTTCTCCAGCCGAGTGCGCTCAGCCAGATTGGCCAAGCGAGCCTGTTCCAAGGCCTGGGCCTCGAGCGTTTCTCCAACTATAGGAGTATGCAGGGCATCCATGTTTCGGCGACGAAGTTCTTCTCTCTGCTGCGAGGAGAGAGGCTCGGGCAGTACTCCTCGTGAACGCGCGACGGATCGCCGTTCCCGTCACCTCCGTCTTCACGATCGAAGCCAGGAGGACCGCGTGGTCCATTGACCATTAGGACTTCCGCTGCCGAGTCATTCCTGCCGCACTCGGATGCAGTCTCTACGGAGCCAGTCGAGAGATCGAACAGGCCGTAGAGAGACTCGTCGGGCTCGAGCGCCGCGACTTGAGGGGTGGCCGACTGGCGGGCCACCGCATGCTTCACCCACCGTTGAACCCTTGACCGGCCGGTGCACTTGTTCTGGTGGGTCGCAGGGAGGGGGAAAGCCGTTGGAGTCGACTGGTACTGGGTCGACAGTTGCCGCAGGAGGACGCCGCTGACGCACGCGCGAAAGTGCGTTCCCCTGCGGGCGGGGAGCACGTCGACATCGAGTGGTGCCTCCTGAAGCCAAGCGGAGTCATCGGCGACAAACACGAGCGCGCCGAGACGGATCTCGCGGCCCTCAGCCAAACCTCCGCTTGGAACCATGATGATTGGGATCGGAAAAATTGCAACTTCTCCAATAAGTCGCTAAGACACCTGCCCCACGGTGGGCGCCAACTGTCGTGGATCTAAGACTGACAGTAGAATGGGGGGTAGGTATGAGGAGGCAAGATCCTAGCTATGGAGTAGTTCTACACACGAGTTTTACGAGTTCAGGCCCTTCTCGGAGGAAGTAACAGCCCTACGTCTCGGTGCCCTGAGGCGGTCGACTGGATTATGTGTGTGTGTGTGTGTGTTTACAAAAGTGCGAACCCTTGTCCCAGAGGAGGGGGGTGGCTTATATAGAGTCCGCCAGGACCCCAGCTCCCCTCCGTTACACAGGGTTCAATGTTCATAAAGGTGGGGCGTTACTGGTAACGTCTACAATGAAGTGTTATAAATGTTCATAATGCTATGGTTTAAGTCACGACCGTTGCAGAGTGGAGGGCTTCTCGTCTTCTGGTGGTCGAGTGTCTTCAAGGTGGTCGAGTGTCTTCAAGGAAGTCGAGTGAGCACATCTTCATGGTCAAGTGGATGATGTTTTCTCTTCGACTGCTTCTGATTCTTTGTAAAGATGTCCTTGGGGAGGGTATGCTGGACAGGTCCATGACCCTACCCTAGGTACATAGCTTCATAACCACCCACGGGCGGCGCGACAACCTCTAGGACGCCCTCCCCGGCGCCCACAGCGTGCTCTTCCCATGGTGTGCACGACGAGCGTGACCACGCCGGCGACCCTCGACACCGCCGTGGGAAGAGCCCTGTGCATCATCTGCAGGATGAAGGAGGCCAGCCTGCCCGCCGAAGTGCTGGCGACAATGACACACAGCCGCTGGGCCGTGATAGAGCTCCTTCTAACGTGGTTAGAAGTCGAAGCACGCCACCATCCACGCAGCTTTTGCCACCACCCACGCTAGCAGAAGCTTTGGCGCGCGCGTAGCTGCTCCTCGACTTCCCTCCTGCTGCGGAGAAGCTCGACTAGTGGAGAGTGATAACCCACAAGTATAGGGGATCACAACAGTTTTCGATAAGTAAGAGTGTCGAACCCAACGAGGAGCTAAAGGTAGGACAAATATTCCCTCAAGTTCTATCGACCACCGATACAACTCTACGCACGCTTGACGTTCGCTTTACCTAGAACAAGTATGAAACTAGAAGTACTTTGTAGGTGTTGTTGGATAGGTTTGCAAGATAATAAAGAGTACGTAAATAAAAAGTAGGGGCTATTTAGATAAAGAAACAATAAAGTAAATATAGCGAGTGTGGAAAAGTGGTAATAGGAGTTGCGGAATTGCCCCTAAGCAATTGACTACTTTACTAGACCGATAGCAAGTATTATGTGGGAGAAGCCACTGCTAGCATGTCATCCCTGACTTGGAATTCTATGCACTTATGATTGGAACTATTAGCAAGCATCCGCAACTACTAATGTTCATTAAGGTAAAACCCAACCATAGCATTAAGGTATATTGGTCCCCCTTCAATCCTGTATGCATCAATTTCTATGCTAGGTTGAAGCTTCTGTCACTCTTGCCCTCCAATACATAGTCCTATAAACATACAACTAACCCTAGGGTGTGATCCACGCGCGCAATCATATGATGGGCACCAAAGGACAGCAACATAACCACAAGCAAATTAAATCAATCATAGCAATTCATCAACCACCGATAGGACAACGAAAATCTACTCAGACATCATAGGATGGCAACACATCATTGGATAATAATATGAAGCATAAAGCACCATGTTCAAGTAGAGGGTACAACGGGTTGCGGGAGAGTGGACCGCTGTAGATAGAGGGGGGAAGGTGATGGAGATGTTGGTGAAGATGGCGGAGGTGTTGGAGTAGATCGCGGTGATGATGATGATGGCAACGGCAGCGTTCCGGCACCACCGGAAGAGAAGGGGAGAGGGGGCCCCTTCGTCTTCTTCTTCCTTGACCTCCTCCCTAGATGGCAGAAGGGTTTCCCCTCTGGTCCTTGGCCTCCATGGCATGGGAGGGGCAAGAGCCCCTCCAAGAATGGATCTGTCTCTCTGTCTCTCTCTGTTTCTGCGTTCCCAGATTCTTCCCTTTCACCGTTTCTATATTCCCGGAGATCCGTAACTCCGATTGGGCTGAAATTTTGACACGATCTCTATCCAGAAATTAGCTTTCTTGTGGCGAAAGAAGGGCTCCAACCGCCTTACGGGGTGGCCACGAGGGTCAGGGGCGCGCCTGACACCCTGGGGCGCGCCCCCCTACCTCATGCCCCCCTCGGGCACCATCTCGCGATGATTCCACCTCCCAAAATTCATAAATATTCCAAAATAAATCTCCGTCAGTTTTTATTCCATATGGACTTCGTTTTGTTATGGGTTTTCTGCGAAACAAAAAACATGCAACAAACAGGAACCGGCACTGGGCACTGGATCAATATGTTAGTCCCAAAAATAGTATAAAAAGTTGCCAAAAGTATATGAAAGTTGTAGAATATTGGCATGGAACAATCAAAAATTATAGATACGACGGAGACGTATCAACATCCCCAAGCTTAATTCCTGCTCGTCCTCGAGTACGTAAATGATAAAAAAGATAATTTTTGATGTGGAATGCTACCTAGCATAATCTTGATCATGTAATCTAATCATGGCATGAATATTAAGACACGAGTGATTCAAAGCAATAGTCTATCATTTGACATAAAAACAATAATACTTCAAGCCTACTAATAAAGCAATCATGTCTTTTCAAAATAACATGGCCAAAGAAGGTTATCCCTACAAAATCATATAGTCTGGCTATGCTCCATCTGCACCACACAAAATATTCACATCATGCACAACCCCGATGACAAGCCAAGCAATTGTTTCATACGTTTGACGTTCTCAAACCTTTTCAACTTTCACGCAATACATGAGCGTGAGCCATGGACATAGCACTATAGGTGGAATAGAATATGATGGTGGAGAAGAAAAAAGGAGAAGATAGTCTCACATCAACTACGCGTATCAATGGGCTATGGAGATGCCCATCAATAGATATCAATGTGAGTGAGTAGGGATTGCCATGGAACGGATGCACTAGAACTATAAGTGTATGAAAGCTCTAACTGAAACTAAGTGGGTGTGCATCCAACTTGCTTGCTCATGAAGACCTCGGGCATTTGAGGAAGCCCATCATCGGAATATACAAGCCAAGTTCTATAATGAAAATTCCCACTAGTATATGAAAGTGATAACTCAAGAGACTCTCTATATGAAGAACATGGTGCTACTTTGAAGCACAAGTGTGGAAAAAGGATAGTAACATTGCCCCTTCTCTCTTTTTCTCTCATTTTTTTATTTTTTTATTTTTTTGGTGGGCTTCTTTGGCCTCTTTTTTATTTGGGCTTCTTTGGCCTCTTTTATTTATTTTTAAAGTCCGGAGTCTCATCCCGACTTGTGGGAGAATCACAGTCTCCATCATCCTTTCCTCACTGGGGCAATGCTCTAATAATGATGATCATCACACTTTTATTTACTTACAACTCAATATTACAACTCGATATCTAGAACAAAGATATGAGTCTATATGAATGCCTACGGCGGTGTACCGGGATGTGCAACGATCAAGCGTAGCAATGCCATCAAAAAACGGACAAGCCATGAAAACATCATGCTAGCTATCTTACGATCATGTAAAGCAATATGACAATGAATGCTCAAGTCATGTATATGATGATGATGGAAGTTGCATGGCAATATATCTCAGAATGGCTATGGAAATGCCATGATAGGTAGGTATGGTGGCTGTTTTGAGGAAGATATAATGAGGCTTATGTGTGATAGAGCGTATCATATCACGGGGTTTGGATGCACCGGCGAAGTTTGCACCAACTCTCGAGGTGAGAAAGGGCAATGCACGGCACCGAAGAGGCTAGCAATGATGGAAGGGTGAGAGTGCGTATAATCCATGGACTCAACATTAGTCATAAATAACTCACATACTTATTGCAAAAATCTATTAGTCATCGAAACAAAGTACTACGCTCATGCTCCTAGGGGGATAGATTGGTAGGAAAAGACCATCGCTCGTCCTCGACTGCCACTCATAAGGAAGACAATCAATAAACACCTCATGCTCCGGCTTCGTTACATAACGGTTCACCATACGTGCATGCTACGGGACTTGCAAACCTCAACACAAGTATTTATCAATTTATCAATTTCACAATTACTCGACTAGAATGACTCTAATATCACCATATTTATATCGCAAAACTATTGCAAGGAATCAAACATATCATATTCAGCGATCTACAAGTTTATGTAGGATTTTATGACTAACCATGTGAATGACCAGTTCCTGTCATCTCTCTAAATAGATATAAGTGAAGCACGGGAGTTTAATTCTTTCTACAAAAGATATTCCCATGCTCTAACAAATCAAAGTGAAGCAAAAGAGCATTCTACAAATGGCGGTTGTCTATGTAAAGAGAAACAGGCAATCCAAACTTCAAATGATATAAGCGAAGCACATGAAGCATTCTATAAAGCCATACTCAAAAGATATAAGTGAAGTGCAAAGAGCATTCTATAAATCAACCAAGGATTATCTCATACCAGCATGGTGCATAAAATAAAAATGAAAACTAAATGCAAAAGACGCTCCAAGATTGCACATATCGCATGAACGAAACGAATCCGAAAACATACCGATACTTGTTGAAGAAAGAGGGGATGCCTTCCCAGCATCC